>NW_028322406.1:0-45443 GCF_041381405.1 Jatropha curcas | reverse complement strand
TTCCCTCAACTCCTCTAGAGCATTTTGCCATTCATATATTCATCTACGCCCTTCATACTACCAGCTATAGTGACAATGCAAGAGGCAAGCAGGCACATTCATCACAACTTGTTTTGCTGTTGCTTCTAATTCCGGGGTATTAAAAACTGATTTCCAACTTTTTCCACAAAGTTCCATGCCTCCTCTTCAGTAAGAACCCCATTTTGATATCCTTGCAATCCATTCCCCGACAACGTCACGCATCGAGTTGTTAATACTAATTTGCATCCATTATCAGGTGTAGGCAGGAATTCCTACATCCTCAAGATTGAATGCTTCCCACATATCATCAAGGATTAACAACCAGTTTTTTCGCTTTTCCCAGCCTTTAAATAACTTGACAGCCATTTTTGTTTCATCCTTACATTGTGCAAAATCTCGATTCAATGCAGCTGCAATGTCTTTCTGTAAGTTCCCAAATTTTAGTGGTTGTGACACGTCCCATGTCAACCAATAGTACCATATCTGCAAATTCGTTCCCAATCTTATAAAAACTCGAAGAAATCACCACTTTCTTTATATTAATATGCTATTTTAAGTCTTGGATAACGCTTCCACCTTTGTCAGGAGCATCAATTAAATAAGCCTTGCCGATCTCAAAAACTTTATAATCCAACGAGTCAAGAACTCAGGAAACTCATCAAAAACTCCATCACCAAACGTAGAAACCCAACCAGGTTTTCTTAAATCGATCAAAAGGGAACCGGGAGAGTGGGTTTGTAATAATAACCTTGCCAGATTTGATTCTTTAGCTCTAACAATCCAACTCTTGGTACGGTTGGTGAGGGTTGGATAGAGTAAATTGTGTAGAGATATTTTAGGCTTGATTTTAGTAATCTTTGTGAAATAGTCAAGCATAATTAGTGTCCTTGATTATAGGGTCAATAGCTAATAATGAGCTTGTATCAATTCAAGCATAATTAGTGTCCTTGATTATATGGTCAATAGTTAAAATTAGCTTGTATCAATTCTCCTATATATATTCTTGTATATACCTTTAAAAAAAAAAAAATTAGAATACAATTTGATATTCTGCTTTTTCAAACTAATTGTGTATTCAGTGAGCACAAGATAGTCGTAGTTGAGATCATTGATTTCATAAGGTAACTCAATGAAATTCATTTGATTTTTGGATCAACCATAGAATTCAAACTATATAGCTTTACTAACTTGCACTTAAAATTTATTAAATTTACTAGCTTTTGTATTCCTTCAAGTTTAGAATTCATTTGCAAATTCTATCAATTTCGAATAATTTGGTCCAAGCACAACTATTCCATAGAATTAAACATATGGAACTTCAAATGAATTTTTATTTATACCAAACATGAAAAATGGGATTTATAAATGAATTCCATACAATTTTATGGAATTCATTTACCCCAAACAAGCTCCTGGTGAGCTTTGAGCCTTTTAAGGATAGATAATAGTAGCCTAGCTAGAAAATAATGCTTGCCTGAGCATTTACAGATCCTTGAACAGCTTATCCTTGTCAGATTGCATTAATTATATATAGAAACTTGCAGAAAGGTTGAAGGGCAATCTTAGAGCCAGGTTGATCCCATTCCAGTGATTCCCACCATTTTTCATCTTGAACATAGATCTGTTCGAGATTAGGTGGAGGAAATGCTACCATCAACAATCGGAAGCTCAAGCGGGAGCCTTCTTATATTTGGACATGCAGTAACTGTCATGTAAAGGAGAGAAGGACAAAGCACCAACCCCAGACAGATGCTTTTAATTCTGGTAGCCTACACAAAGAGAGACTCCTCAAGTTGGGGAGAACAAACCTCATGGCAATACCTTTATTTTCCATTGGTAAATGGTTGCTGCTGCTTGCTTCCTGCTCATCTGTTGTTGTAAAAACTGCTTCATTTGTGGGCAGTCATAAATAAGAACCTCTTCAAGGTTTTGAAGTAGTAGAAGCAACCCAGGTTTGAACAGACTCCTTATATTTGAACAACCTTGGATTTTGAGAACTGTGAGACTGGAAAAGGCACTAGGAAGAACTGATTGTGGTGTAGCATGCAAAGAAGTGATGTCATTGCCAGGCTTTCTTTTCCTGAATTAAAATGAATTTCATTCTTCTGTGTTGAAAAATAGCTCAAGGTTTTGAAATTGTGGCACCTCTCAATACTCAGGTACTCAACATCAATTGGGACCAAAAGTGAATCTTCTATGCCTTTTCACTGATGCCATAATCAATTATTCTTACAACTTTTTTGAAGTCTCAGCTGTATACAAGTCCTCCTCTCCCAGATTGTAGAAAGTACTTTCTCAGCACTCGGCCATGCAGAGACCCAACAAATATATTAAAACTAGATAAACTGTAATTGACATTCAATTTTTTCTATCATTTTCAAGCCTACCAATTCCTCACCTTTTACTTTCAAATTTTTTGATCTGCACCACAGTCGAAGTATTCAAGGCAAGAGAGCTTTAATATTCCGATTGGTAACTCTAGATCTCGCACATAGAGATTAAGATACCTGAGATTGATCAAACTTTCCATGCCTTCAGGTACATGTTGGATTCCAGTATATCTAGATCCAACTCCCTTAGTGCACCTAGCTTTGCTACAGAAGGCACGGACTGCAATCGTTTGCAATGCTTAAGATACAATGCAACAAGATTCTCCAATGTGAGATGGAGTTTGGTAAATTCTTAATTCCAGTATAAAGACAGATCCAGAAGCCTCAAAACATGCATGCATGAAAAGAAAGAATCTGGAATTCTAACCAGATCTTTATTCTGTGCCAGTAACATGGTTTGAAGTTTTGGACATTTTGGTGACAATCTAGAAGGAATTTCTGATATGTGATTGTCAATCAAGGATACGCTCTCAAGTTCCTCCATCCATCTGTTCTCATTTGGTAATTCTCTTAACCGAACTCCAGCTTCTACAAGGATTGACGATCCATGCTTTTCATCTGTATTACCATGTCCCTAATTAGGTCATGCATCTTCACATATTTCTTATCAAATGCTTTCCAAAAGACAAGCATTTTCAAGCTTGTTTAGCATAGTATCCCTTGTCAAACTCTGCTTGCTACTTTTCATTTTATCTACTATTCCTAAACCTCAAATGCCTTATCAGCTGTGTCCTTTTGATCAAAAAGTCCTCCGGGTATAATGCACAATATATGAGACACTGCCTGAACTTGTCATCTTTCAAACGCGCATAACTAAATTTTAGCTGCTCAAACACCTTACCCATGTCACTAAGCCCCTTTGTAGATTCCCTCAATCCTCTAGAGCATTTTCCATTCATATATGTCATCTACGCCCTTCATACTACCAGCTATAGTGATAATTGCAAGAGGCAAGCAGGCACATTCATCAGCAACTTGTTTTGCTGTTGCTTCTAATTCCGGGGTATTAAAAACTTGATTCCAACTTTTTCCACAAATAAGTTCCATGCCTCCTCTTCAGTAAGAAGCCCATTTTGATATCCTTGCAATCCATTCTCCGACAAACGTCAAGCAATCGAGTTGTTAATACTAATTTGCATCCATTATCAGGTGTAGGCTCAGGAATTCCTACATCCTCAAGATTGAATGCTTCCCACATATCATCAAGGATTAACAACCAGTTTTTCTCTTTCCCAGCCATTTAAATAACTTGACAGCCATTTTGTTTCATCCCATATTGTGCAAAATCTCGATTCAATGCAGCTGCAATGTCTTTCTGTAAGTTCCCAAATTTAGTGGTTGTGACACTGTCACCCAAATCACTTTCAAATTTGTCACGGCCTCTTTGGAGTCTGTTGTTGATATGCTTCATAATGGTTGTTTTTCCAACACCACCCATGCCATAAATTCCAACCTTTCTAACATCATTATCCATCAAGCAGTCCAAATTTCTTCCATCTTCTTTTGCTGTTTCACCTACTAATGTTGTTACAGGTAAGATCTCTCCAACATCTGCAGGTTCATCAATCATCAAACTGTCACCAAAATCACCCTTTTGACGAAGATCCTCCACTTCTTTATCTTCTTAAAAAGTTTTGCCAAGCGTGCACGTGAAAGATATTTCCGCTTCGCAACTTCTTGCTCAATTGCAAAAGTTTCACGTTGATAGTCTCTATATTTTGCAACCAAAGCTCAACCTCTTTTTAGTAATTTCCCTGGAATAAGCTCTGCACGTAATCTTGAATCTACATCTTCCTTCCGACTGTTTAGTTCATTCACTTCCTTCTCAAATCTCATATGTTGGTCCATGTGTCTATGATATTCCCAGCAGTTCCTACTGGAGTCCATAACTTGTTTACAAGTTCTATAACTGACCCAGCAAGCTCCATCTACAGATCGATGCATAAGAGACAATATTTACAAGTCGTTGATCAAAAATCAAACAAAAGAATTTAACCATAAAATTTGTTTATTTACTATTAGCAATCCATTAAGAATCCAAAATTTCATGAAGAAGGGTCAAAGGAATCATCTAGGGGGAAAAAGCTACTTTTACATTAAGACAAAGATTTCAAGAATCAAAGACACGACTTTCTTCTTCAACTACTTCTTCTAAGTTATATTTTGATGCATAAGGGCAAATATTTTGTAAGTCCTTGCTGAAAAATCAAACATAAGAATTTAATCATAAAATTTGTTTAGTTACTATTAGCAATCAATCAAGAATCAGAAGATTTCATGAAAGCAGTCAAAAGAACCTTTTTTGGGTGGAGAAAAAGCTACTTTTACATCATGAAACAAAGATTTCAAGAATCAAACACTCAACTCACTTCTTCAACTACTAGTTGTAAGTTAATAGCATTGCAATTAGCCATTTAAAATTCTTCAACTAGTAACCACAAGAATCAAAGCAAAATAATGACAGGTAGATCCAATCTGCAAGTTTTCAGAATAAATGTACCTGATTGATGGATCTTAACTTTGATTTATTTTAAGTACCACAAAACTCCCTTGCCAGTGTCTCCTCCCTTTTAAGAATTTGAGAATAGAAAATTGAATTTTCTTGTACGCGGAAAAAAAACGGTTCACTGAATCAGTAAGAGGAAGATCAGTAGCAAATTCCTTGTTGTGTAAAGGAAACAATATAATACAATATTCTGACTGAAAATAACCACCGACTATTTTAAGAGTAGAAATATTTGTCGTGAGGCCTTTGAAAAGTAAAGCTATAAAATTCGTCTTAGCACTTTGTAGTTGTACCCCTCCTCTGTTATGAAGCTTAGCAGGCGCGTGGGTTTGTAGACATTGAGTCAGTAGTAGCCGCCTTGTACCACATAAAAATCTTCTATAGATTGCATATCTAGCTGATATTTTACACCAGACACCATTTAAGCTGATATTGGGTCCACAAATTTCAGGCCAGCTGTAAGCCTTTGATTATTAAAAAAAAACAAAAAAAGAACTTGGCCACTAACTGTCTAACTCTATGGCATAGATTAAAAAAAGAACTAAAAAATTATAGGATTAATCACATTAATGGTGTTTGAACTTCTGCAATATTCTTGTCGGTGCAACAGTAACTTTTTAAGCAAATAAATATATACATATATCAAACCTGGAAAAAAAAACAAGCACTTGCTGTGGGATCCCTCTGACATATGGGACCCACTTAAGCTTGTAGAAAAAAACACAAAAAGGAAGAAATCCATGTTTTTTTAAAAAGTCAAATAAGGCTGCGAGAAAAAAAAAAAGGACAAGCACGTGCTTGTAGAAAAAAACACAAAAAGGAAGAAATCCATGTTTTTTTAAAAAGTCAAATAAGGCTGCGAGAAAAAAAAAAGGACAAGCACGTTCAGTCATAGACACGTAATTAATGTGTCTCTTTTCTTATAAATAGGAGAAGATTTTTCCTCGTCAATATACAACAGAAAGAAAAAAATGGAGAGAGAGAATTATCTAGTTTTAGGAAAGGTTTCCTAAAACTAGAGGAGAAAAAATAGTGATGAAATTATTATGGAGGGTTTTTTGGAAAACACTTGGAGTGCCACTATTTTTGTATTGCTCTCTTTGTATACCTACTATTTTTAATAGTGGAGGAATTATTTATTCGGAATTTATCTTGTGAACGTAGCTCTAAACAGTTAAAGGTAAACTACGTAAATTTCTGCGTGTCTCATTTCTATTTTTTCGCTTTTCTTTTAATTCTTTGTGTGAGCGCCCAACAAGCAGTATCACAAGAGGCCCAACGGCACTTACTAATTGATTTTCCTTCTCGTTCAGAAAACAGACTGACTTGCAAGAATCTTGCAGACCAAATTTGCATTTCATTGAATAATATGTTGTCTATAGAAAAGGTAAGGGATATAGAAGTCGAAATCTCTGCAGAAATTTATGTTGAATAAAAACGAAAAGGGATCAAATTTTACTGTTTGTACATTGATCAGTTCCGTATGAGTTGAGTAGCCATATGATCGTATATCATCAGAACTGCAAAGGCAGAACAGCAAACTGCCGTCCACTGATCACGTGCAACTCAGATAGTTCCTCGTTGAAGCACAAATGGATATCATCAGAACAAGCTCGATTTTTATATGGCCAAGCAAGTATCTGATGTTGGAAAGCATGACGGGGAAAATCTTCAGCTAGAATCAGATGATCACATCAAAGACTGCTCTAATCAGCCAATATATTGTTGTTGTTTCATTAGGTGATCCTTTCATATTCCGGCAAATAACAAACGTCAACTTCTGGTAAGCATAAATTCAACACAAAAGGTTCAGTGATGCTAGCCATTGACAATCTCACTAATACAGATATTAGAAGCAGCAGTCCTTGAAAATAAACTTCTTAGAATCTCTCTCCACATCCCCATTTTTGGAACAAAACCTTGTTTCACCATTTGCTTCAAAACCAACTCAACCTCCCTAATCAACTTGTCATTGCAAAGCCCATGAATCAACTTCTTGTAAGATGCAAAACTAGGACTATTAGCCTCACAAATCATCATAGCCATGAATTCTTTTGCCTCCAGAAACTTCCCGGCATCAAGCAAACCATATAGAACTTCTTGATAAGACCCTGCATTTGGTTCGCATCCCTTGAGCTTCATTTTCTGCAGCAGCTCCATCCCATCTTCAATCCTTCCTTGTTTCCTTAACCCTGAAATCAAAATATTGAAAGTGATTGTATCCGCCACAATACCCTCATTTTCCATTCTCTCAAGCAAACCAAATGCCTTATTCACCTCCCCTTTTGCACAGAAGTAGTGCATCAGCGTTGAGAAAGTTCTCACATTAGGCCTGCATCTTTGTTTGGGAAATTCGTCGAGCACATTGAATGCAAACTGTAAATCCCCATTTTCACATAACCCTTTAATGAGAATATTAAGACAACAAGCATCAATTTCTACACCCAACATGGGAGCTTTCACATATATCTCATGAACTACATAAAAAAGCTTTGCAGATACTAGCATATTCAACACAAGATTAAAAGTTTTCACATTTGGCCAACAATTATACCCTTTGGGCATATCTAGAAGGGTTTCTATTGATTTATTGATTCGACCAGCTAAATGGCCATAAATCTTGATTACATTGTAAAAGAAATCGTTTGACAAACGACATGACTTTTCAAATTTGATTCTTTCCATAATTTCTTCAATGGCATCAAAGTTTTTGGCACAGGCAAGCTGGTTTATAACAACAGTGAAAATAGCTTCATTGGGTTTATAGTCTTTTCTCTTTGAGTATTGATTCCAGATAGAGATAACTGAATCTGGGTCTTTAATGTCTTCGAAAATTTTTAAAACTTCATTTGGAGACAACCAGTCTTTATGGTTCAGTTTGTAATGAGTATGAGGCGGATGTTGGGTTGACTGTGAAGAAGATGGTAAAGTAGAGCAAGAGAAAAACGAAGGGAATATAGAAATTGGGTGATGGACAGTGCGTCTTGAATGAGCTTGAAGAGAGTGAAAGATTGATTTGTGAACTAGAAATGAACGGAAAAGCATTCTGTTCGTCTTCGATTTGCAGGCTGGTGGTTTCGTGCGAGAACTTATGAGTTAGGATTCCTACCTCGTGCAAACCGCAAAGCAAGCACCGAACGAATAACTATTTTTCTCTTAAGCAAATAATATTTTGTGCTAAGCAAGCAGCCGTCAAGGATATTGAGAATTAAGCCATTTTGACAACTTCCAACTGGAAATTAGTTGCCTTTTTCTTTTTTATTTGCGCTATCATCTGGATCAGATTATATATCGGGTCGAGCCGTAAATTGATATCAGATCAGCTTAGTTAGGTGGAATTTGCGGGTCTTCCTCAAGTCGGACTTTATCATATCGGGTTGTCATCCTATTACCTTCTTGTTGAATTTAAGGCAAAAATTAAAAAAATATTGAATCAGTTCAATTTTCAAAAATAAGTATAAAATTGAAATAAAGAATTAATGTTATCATGTACTTAACTTGTAAATTTCTGTAATTTGTGTACTTTCTATACCAACAATTTAAGTTTTTAAGATTTTTGATTTTGATATGCAAATAGCCGTTTGATATATAGCTGACATAATTTTTTGGACGATAACTTTATGTAACTAAGCTCCATCTGTTTCCAAAAAATAACTTACTGAAAAATATTTTCCAAATAACTGTTATTCGGTTACAATATTGAAAATTCATTAAAAATATTAAAAAATTTTAATTCATAATAATAATAATAATAAATTTCATATTTTAAAATTTTTATTGTTAAATATAATAATAGTGAAAAAAATGATAAATTATGAAAGCCACTGGTAACCGACGGTGGTAGCCAATGGTGGTGGCCGTAGTGGTGGCCGGTGAGTGGTAGTGGTAGCTATCGATTATTAGTAAATTAAAAAATTATAAAATTTAAAAGGTTATAATAAGTTTGTCAAAATCCGAAAATGTTTTACGCTCATGAAAATAGAAAGTCATTTTCCTTGAAAATGAATTAATTTTTTTTTGTTAGGAAAATATTTTCCATTGATTTATTTTCATAAACGCCTCTATACAACAGGAAATTGTGAAAAATATGTTCTAGCAATTTATTTTACGCAAATACACGGAGCCTAAAAAAAAATATTTTCATGATTGCAAGATAATCAAGCCAAATAAGAAAAAATATTTTTGTTAGATGAAATTGTAACTCACACAACCAATGGATGATTATGAGCAGGCCAAGAAGCAATTCCAACCAGCCTTCCTCTCAAAAGAGTGCTAGAGAGAGAGAGAGATAAACATTTTGTAATTTCTTGAAATTATTTAAATTTATTATCTTGCCATTACATAAATAACCTAGATGTGAACTTGAACATCAGCCAATTGACTAAAATTCATTGGTGTCATATACTTAGCATCTCCATTGTAGAGGCTGTAAGCTAACAATTGAGAAGCTGCTTGAGATGGATGATACAAATCCCAAAACAAATACTCACTTCTATTGCTACAAAGAATTGGATTTATAGGTTCATAACATCCTACTTCTCCACTGTAATTTCCCAATCCACAACAGGCTGTCTTGATGTTCTTGAACCCTAAAATTTATAAATGGAACTTTTTAACATATAAAAATTTCAAAAAACAGTGCATGAGGAAACTAATTAGGACTTGAAAATTTCATAATTTTAGCCAAATTAATGTTGAGTAGTACAGGTACCGACCCAGTTCGAAGAAGTAAGGGGTCAAACTATAATTTTGATTGATGAGGGGGCCAAATTTAAATATTTTTTCAATTTTTTTAACGAGAAAAATTGAAATTTTTTTATATTGGGGGCCAAGGCCCCTTTGGGCCCTATATATGTGGGTTCCTCCCTACAGTAGTTCTTTAAAGTCTAATGTTTATAGTGAGCATTCCGGCAACCGAGCCAAAATCGAATTAGCTCGATTTTGGTTTATGCAAAAATATTTTTGATGTATCAAATTTTAAACCAAATAGTATAATAAATGATAATTGGTTTGGTTCGGTTTGAATTTGATTACTCCAAATCTAATTAGTTATTTTGAACTTAAAATAAGGTTAGTTATATACAGTAACCAGATAAAAAATCGAAAACCAAATGGTTTTTACATACAAACCGATTGGTAATCAATTTTTAAAATAACTATCTGAATCTGACCAAAATAAATTGGCTCAGTTTCTCGGCTAGAAACCGAAAATTGCTCACCCTTACTAACGCGTGTGTGTGTATATATAATGGCAGGGATAAGCATAATTACCAAAAGAAGGATAGTTGTCAAACAAATCCATAGTCATAGCATAGGTATTTCCAAGAGAATACTTGAAGTTTGGCAATTCTGAAGTCATCCTTTGCAATAGAGTGAGAGTTGAGTTATAGAAAGCTTGAGCAAAGTCATTCAAAAGCTGCATACAACCTTCACCACCTTCTTTTTCATTAATGGCTCTTGCATATGGACAACAACCAATTGGTGGAACTCCTATTATACCAAATTTCCTTGCACCCATATTATACACATCCTGTCATAATACAAGCATGCAAAAGAAAAAAAAAAAAAAGGAAAAAAGAAGATAAAACCCATAAGTTGGTGAACAAAACCATTAGAAAGGTGAATGTTATTTGTCCTAAACAAAGTTCCCAGTACTATAAAAGGGAAAAAGATCAGGATAGAACCTTCAAATGAACATGGTATGCAGATTGGACACCAGCCACGAACTCTTCTTTGGGTGTATTGTTTTTTGCCCGCATGTAATCAAAGAATTCGTTAGCTCCAAAGCAGAAAATGTATAAAGCTTTGGAAAGAATCTTAGCTGTTGCCTTTGGACCTCTAACTTGTGTGATATTTCCTATGACTGTATTAAATTGTTGAATTTGCAGCGATAGAGGCACAACTGCATTCTGCAGGTTTCCACCAAATCAAGAATCTATTGTTAGGTTTATCATCACTAAGTAAAGTTGATTCAAATTAACGAGTTTATATAAATAAACTAAAATGCCTTGTTTTTGGCTTCTTAGAAATTTCTTGCGGGTCTAGGATGGTTCCATGCATGAAGCTAATCAAACAAAAGTTTTTTTAAAAAATATTACCGTTTTGTGAAATATTTTCATTTGAATTAAAACATTATTTATAATTGGTTTAGTGTATAAATGGATACATACACCGGGTGTAGATAAGTGTTTGTGTTTCCCTATTTACTTATAGAAGCATGTAAAAAAATTAGTTTAACAACCTCTAAGACAATTGAAATTGTTCAGTATTTCTTTTCTAGTATCCAAGGAGATAAAATATTTCAAATACATTATTTGTTATATATTACATCAAGGGCTCATTAGGTTTAACTTGGAGATCGAACTTGGGATAATTAAGTCCTAAGATAAAAGTTTGTACTGTTAAGCCAAACATCATTTGCTAACGATTCAGTATTTAGATTTAACATTAAATTGATGTTTTAATGATTTTTTTTTTGAAACATAAATTTAAATATACGTATCAATTTCAAGTGTATAAAATATATCTAAAACAAAATCTTAAGAACAGACTCACCCATGCTTTGGATCCAGTATCATCGAAAATGCCAGACCCAGCAGAAGCAAAGTTCACACCTCGTTGAATCTTCTTTTGAAAATGAATGGGGGTTGTCCGATTCATAATGTCAAGAAAAGCTGCTGGACTCTTCTTAAACCCAAACTTCATTGCTAATAAATAATAATAAACCACACAAAATAACGCAGTAAGTATATATAAAGAGAGATAGCCATCAAACTGAAAAAAAGAGATAGTACTACTGTTGAAACTGTACCTAATTGGTCACCAATATATAGCCATTGCTGAACCTTCCTGTTGGTCTTGATTGAGGAAAATCAATCCCATTGTAACGGAAATTAGCCCTTGCATAGGAATTTAAGTAACTGTTAGTTCCAATATCAATGGCAGAGTCTCCAAAAATGAAAATAGCAGGCAAGGTCCTCTCATATGCATATGTAGGGTTAATAGCAACAACACATAGAGCTAAAAGGAGAAAGTAAGAAGAAAAGTTTGACATTTTTGCCATGAGAAAGGAAATCAGTAATGGGTTTTTGTCTGATTTTCTTGCCTTTCTTAATTCTGAGAATCTATCTTATATA
The DNA here is from genome assembly GCF_041381405.1 of Jatropha curcas. Lineage (NCBI taxonomy): Eukaryota > Viridiplantae > Streptophyta > Magnoliopsida > Malpighiales > Euphorbiaceae > Jatropha > Jatropha curcas. The sequence continues at coordinate 33,390 of NW_028322406.1, read as the reverse complement.
TATATCAGCAGGATGAACACCATTCTTTTGTTTTATTACACCAAGAAATTAACATCATCAACTAGGGTGAATTAATTAAACATTTTTTGGAGGCATTTTTCTTGTTTTTTACATTAATTTATGTTATAAAAATGAATATTAATTATTGTTAATCATAATACAAACAACTTTAGTGGTAGAACGGATTGCCCTAAAACCAAAATTCATCCTTATTCATTAGCATTTGTCAAGAAATATAAAACCGTTTTCATAAAAATTATAAGATAAATGGTAAAAAACGTGAAAAAAGATAAATTTATTAGTCTTTCGTCTTTCTACATTTTCCTTTTGGAAGATTTCATCCGCAGGAGACGATCTTATTCTTGCAATTGTATGTACGCTTAATTTTCTTTTTCGTTGTTAGTTGTAATAGCGGTTGTGAACCCCCTCCCCAAATATCAATGCATACAAATGTATGTGACTAAGGAAGAAATGCACGTGAATGCGTGTGAGTCGCCACCTTGTTTAATTGTTTTAGGGTAAACTAGGAAAAACCCTAAGTGACTCTAATTTTAATTAATCTAGTTACTAGATTAATTATTCCAATGTCTAAGGCATGGTGTGCAAACCCGAGATGGATCCTGAGTCTATGTCATGCTGATAAACTAACCATGAAATGAATGCTTTGCAAGGTGATTAATGCGATATGGACCAATTTTAAGTGATTGCGACTTGCCACTCGGGGTTAAATCCCAAACGTGCCTACGTACTTCCGTTTGAATGGAAGATCAAAGTCAGCGTAGTTCGATAGGCCTCCTTTGAAGGGCTTTGAAAGGGGATGCTTTATGCATGAGTGTGTGTATGCTCTGTGCATTTGTTTAGACATTTTGTCAAAGAGTTGATTTTTAGGCATTTGATGCCAAAAATGTTGATTTTGATGGCTTTCAGCCAAAAAGATTGATTTAGGCAATTAGTTTGCCAAAAATTGATGTTTTAGGCGATTGTCGCCAAAATTGATTATTTTTTAGGCTTTCAGCGAAAATAAATTGATTTAGGCAAATTATTGCCAAAAGCTGATGATTGGGCGATTGTCGCCAAAATTAATTACTTTAATTGCAATGTAGGCAATTTTTTGCTGAGAGAAAACGTGTTTAATTAAAGCTTTTTAGTCACAATTATTGATTAATTGGACTTAAGCCTGGACTGTTCGAAATAAAGGTAACTATACCATAGCCATTTAATTAACTAGGTATTTTAAGTCAATATTGTCGGATTTAGGCTTTAATACCACGATTATTGATTAATCGGGCATTTAAGCCTAATTATGTTTAATTGAGGCAAATTTAATTGCCTAGTGATGACATGAATGCATTTATGCAGTTGTAGAGTTATTAGGAGTAGAAGAGAAGCATGCATGAAGTGCTAAAATTAAATAGGCAGAGTTTAGTTTACATACCTGATTTAATCGACAGCCACTTCTCAACTCCAGGTTAAGCTCCTCGTTAAGGGAATATTAATTAATTTAGCTTTAGTGACCAAATAACAAAGCAAGAAAGCGATAAAAGCTAAACTAAAATGCAGAAAAGCAGTAAAGAATCGCAAGGAGCGTGAGGGAGAAGGAGCGTCCGTCAACACAGACTGGGTGAGGAAAACAGAAGGCCCGAGGCTGCTTTTATAGGCAAAAATCGGACTGTTTCGGCGGCCAGGGCCGCCGGGGTCGGTGGCCGGGGCTGCCGTGTCCGGCGGTCCGAGCCGCCGTGCCCAGTGGTTTTGCTAATTTTCGTTCCGGAGGCTTTTTCGGGAGTTCCGGACCTCCGAAAAATATTCCGGGACCAGTTCCGCGATCCTCGCGACGTCCCGGATGTGTCAAATACCATATTGACATACTTTCGGTGAACTTCCAAAATGGCCTCCGGTCCGGCCGGACTGTTTGCAGTCCGGGAAAACTGGCTCTTTGAGCCTCAAAATTTGGGTATTCATAGCGGTTAGATGTTAGTGTTTAAAATACAAGTATTTAATAAAAATAATTGTTTGATTAATTGGTAAAATAATTCTAAAATTTTAATTATTTGTACTTATCAAATACTAAACATATGAACACTCACTAGCCTATAAACATTATTATAAATATTATGTTACGTTGAACCATATAATTAATAGAAGTACTGCCTTATCAATATTTCATTAGCAAATGATATACGGATGCTACTATAAATATTACATTACCAAATAAATTAATAAAAGTGCTATTTTGTCAAAATGCTAGCAGATTGACTTGTCTAGGCTCGGTCCTTAGTCTTATCTATAGACCAAATCAATGAAAATTTGAATTTTTATTGAAAATAAGTATTTATAACCATATATTAAAAAAAAAAGATAAATTAAGAATAATTTTTGAAAAGAATTTCTATTTGCATTGGTTTGGTCCGTAGTTGGAATCATGTACCAAGTCCATGTAAACATTTTCCAAAGAGTAAACTCTACATAAAAAGTAGTGGCTAAACAAGGCGGCTTTTCTTTAATTAACTTTAATTAAAAAAAAAAAAAAAGCCAAGTGAAGTGGGAGTAATCACGTAACCCTTATTGTGGGGTTTTAACCCTGTTTATATATAAAAAGATTACAAATGTTACAAGGTTTGCCAAGTGCTACACATATTGTAATTCCATTGGCCCAATGTATAAATTTCACTATATATTTTCGGTGATTATTTTTGTAGCTAGCGCCCTAAATTTTAGGGGTAATCCATCATAATCCTATAATTTTACATTTGAGCAACAAATATACCTCTCATTAAAATGTAATATGTGTCAAATTATTTTATTTCTGTGATGTAAATAGTTATTATTAAAATATAAAAGTGTAAGATTATAATTGAACTCCAGAAAAGTTTAAAGGGCATAAACTTAATCACTGAAATAACATAGTCATAGTTATATAAAACAAACAAAATAAAACCAAAAATACAAACAAAACAAAGATACCCTCTTTATTCTAATGAGACAATATCATTATTGAATTCATTAATTGCTGGATTCAACATTATTACAAAACCAAAATGCTGTGTGTGTGTGTGTGTGTATATATATATATATATATATATATTGTTTTATTTATTTTTTAATTATCCTATTAGAGTTGAATCTCTGCCAGCTGACCAAAGTTGATTGGTTTCACAAAGTCAGTGCCTCCATAATAGAGGGTTAGGGCTGTTAGATTGGTTGCAGCTTCTGATGGATGATACAAGTCCCAAAATAAATACTCCTTCCGATTCTGACAAAGGTTAGGGTTTTCTGTTTTGTTGCAATACCCTACTCCATTGTAATCTCCCGACCCACAGCAAGCTTCCTTTATTTCCTCGAAACCTAGGGTATTCAAAAAGTGAAGATTTTATTAGTAATTTTATTGAAAAATCAAGTCCCGTTCAAGCTTAAAAATAAAGTTTAAACTCAGCTCGTTAGTTTAAAAAATTGTGGTTCATTTATATATTCAAATTCGAGCTTGACTCCTTTATCAAATGAATTCAATAAGTAGGCTGGAACTCACCTCGTTAAACTTATTGAATAAACTTTTTTTTCAAAACCAGAATGTCAAAGAGATATTGAGCTGCTTTGACTTATTTATAAACCTAGTTATAGTATGTGTTAAAATGACCAATTCATAGAAATATAATTACTTAATTGTGATAATTCTTGAACTGCACACATACCATATGTGCGATGATTCTTCAAGATATAGCTGGTCATATTGTACACATTTCCAAGTGAATACTTCATTTCTGGAAATTCAGATGTCAATCTTTGTAAGGAGAGCGAACAACGAAGTAGAAACGTCGAGCAAATTCATTTGGTGCTTTCAAGCAACCACCGTTACCACCCAAACTCTTGTTCATAGCACGCGAAAAAGGACAGCAGCCAATTGGTGCAGCACCTATTATGCCAAATTTCCTAGCTCCCATGTTGTATAAGTTCTGCCATTTTAATCAACACAAGAAATCTTATTCTTGAACCGAATTGCGATGGATCTTATTTGAGAAATTTATAGTAACGGATTTTAATAGAATCAAACAAGGAAATTTATCTGGTAGCTATTGGATTTATATATACCTTTAGATGTTGGTAGTAAGCTGACCGGAGAGTGGCCATCAATTGTTCTTTGGTTATATTGGCTCCTAAACGAAGGGTATCAAGAATGTCGTTTGAACCAACACTGAATATGAACAAAGAGTTGGAAAGATTCTTAGCAGTTTCATCAGCACCCTTCATCTCAGTAATATTTTCACGGACTAATGCAAATTGCTGAATCTGATCTCTCAATGGTACGACTCCATGCTGTATATTTTGAATTTTAGAACAAAATCCGACAATCAAGAATCAAGATTATTAGTTTTTAATTATGCTCCGACCAAAACTATATAAAGAAACAAAAACTACTTAATTAACACTGAACAGTAAATTCATTACCGGATGAAACCTCGGTTGAGATTGCTAATTAACTACTTAATTAACACTTCAGAATAGCATTTTATATAAAACTCACCCATAATATTTTTCCAGTTTGATCAAGAATTCCAGATCCTCCAGATGCAAAGTTCACTCCTTTCAGTATTTCCTCTCTGAAAATCGACATATTGTTGACAAGATAAAGATAAGGTAGCGGGCTCCTTTCATATCCAAACAGCATTGCTGAAACAAAAGTTGACAAGCAAGAATTATCAGTAAACTATTTTGGCATATAAGATGACTTATTACATTTCTTTAAGATGAATTAAGTATCATATCCTCAGTAATTACTACTTCCATGGAGCTTGGAATTAATGCTAGAATTGAGATCCATACATGTTTGTTATACGTACTGATAGCCTAATAAATATATTAAGAACATATCTGTAAAAGAGTTAAGATGTAAATGACAGTAAAAAACGTTGAAAGACATAATAAATATATAGAAGACCGAGCGTTACAACCTCAGAAGATTCAATAACGCTCAGTCAATCGTTAATAACCCGAGACAATCACTCGGAAATGAAATACGTACCAAGTCGATCAGCAAGGTTATAACCATTACTGAACCTCCCTGTAGGAATTGAGTCAGGAAAATCAATCCCATTATAAGGGAAATTGGCAAGTGCAGTCGTTCCATTCAGAAAATTGTTAGTCCCAACATCAAATGTAGAATCACCAAATATGAAAATTGCTGCTGGCTTGGCATCCACTTCTGCAATGGAAAGACTTACTAACAAGAGCAGAAAATAATTGTAGCTAAAACAGTTTTCCCTTTGCCATGAAATGAATCGAAGAAAATAATTATTGTTTACTACTAAAATTTTCTCTGTATTTCTTCTATATATATATGAACTTGGCTCTGTCTTTATTATCATTATTTTTATTTTATTTTTGTCATATATTCCAAAAATGAATGAACAGGTAAGGACATCAGTGTCATTATCAGAACATAATAATACATAGAAGAGCTAATTAACATTATATATGGGCGGATTAAACTATTTGCTCATTCGCAAATTTTATCTTAGGATATAAGTATAATTTTTGGCCAAATATATGAAACCTTATTTGTAAAATAACCATATGTTATTGTCTGAATGAACTACAGCAGCTATTTATATGTTCTTGCAATAATTTCCGCATATTTTGGACGCACCCACTAAAGTTACAGCCCATTGTTTGCCATTTTATGAATATAATAATAGCATAGTTTATCACTAAAAAACCCAATTGCATGTTGCCATATTCAATTGTTTTTTTCTTTTTAACTAATTTTTCGTTGCAATTCTAGCTTTAGTTTAATTTTTTCAAAGTAATATTTTTATTTATTTTATTTATAGTTATTTAAAAATAATAAATTGAAATTAATATTATTTAAAGAAATTAATCAGTATTTTTTATTTTTATATAGATAAAAATAAAAATAAAATATCCATCTTAAAATTTTTTAAAATACATATTACTTCATAATATATTAAAAAAGTATATTCTTAATGATCATTACATATTTTAACAGTTAACAATTGTCAGCTAATGGATCTAGCTTAATTCTAAGAATCTTTCTTATATATATGAGCAAGATCGACATTATCACTGAATTTCGACTATATCCGGCTCGAGTACTGCAGGGTCCATTGAAGAAGTGATCTTCTAAATATAACAATTTTCGTACCCAATATTCAAGCTCGATACTTTTGATTAAGAGAGAAGGAGACTCAATCACTCAACGTCAATCAACATTAGCATCAATGTGACTTTTTTTTACCAAAAATTCAACATCATCAACTAGGATGAATGAGTTAAGCATTGTTTCAAGGCATTTTTCTTGTTGTTTACATTTATGTTATAAAATTGAATATTAGCTGGGTGCTAATCGATTATGATATAAGACAACTACATCATTGACAGGGCGGATGTTTGCCCTACTGATAATATTTACATATTAATCAAACAAATATGTTCTTGTTCATTGATTTTTTCCAAGAAGTGCCAAACCATTTTCCTAAAAATAAAAAGACAATGGTAAAAAAACATGGGAAAAATCAATTTTCTTAAATAATTTTGGTCCTTCTTCTTTCTGAATTTAGTTCGGTTCATTTTCGGTTCCTAAAAATGAAAGAACTGAATTTTTGGTTCGGTTCTGATTCTTCTTAAGAACCGTACCGGAATCCAAATTGCACAGCCCTATGCAGAATACAAGAAAAAATTTCTGTGATGTCCTTTTGTCCATAAAATAAACTAATTTTTCTTTTTGGCTTATCATAAATTATAATTTGTTTTTTTTAAAAAAAAGGTTCCCTCAAAGGATGAATTCTACTTCCGCTAATCCAACCACAGTTAAATTTTTATTTTTGTTAGCAAACATGTTAGTCAAATTTTGGAATAAGCAACAAATTAAAATCATGGCTCATTTATGTTTTTAAATTGGTATAATATATAAAAAAAAAATTAGCAAAGAATTATTATTTAACTATATTTATTATTGGGTAGCATTATTTTCAGAGCTTGTTTGTTAATGTTAGAGCAAGTATTAATAAACTAACTTTGACCGAAAGGAGCAGTCGAACTTCATGAATCAACGTTGATTCTCTGCAAGGATATTCTGGACGAGGAATTGAGCAAGCTAAAGGAGTAGATGCGGAAGCAATGCGAAGAAACAGCTGAAAGTTTTTTAAAATTTGTATGGTCCTAAAATCCAAATGTTAATTCTCAATTAGGACAATATTTACTACTCCTTCTATTCTTTTTCGTTTGTTTGTTAATTTTTTTTATCGTCTCAAAATGTTTGCAAAATTTTTAAATTTAGACATGTAAACCATTATTTTTCTCATGATAACCTATGATACTTTATTAAATGAGAGACTTTTATTAATATATTTAATCAGTTAAGGTTTAAATGATAAAATAGTTTAGGTTTAAATGATAAAATAGTTTTTGTTGACTAAATTTTTAATATGCGTGTTTTATCAAACCATATAAATAAAATGGAACGGAGATAGTATTTCTTTATCTGAATTAACAAAACATGCTTCGGAAATAACGCTACTCATATATGTTATATACATTGAATTAGTATGAAAAGGAATTAGACCTATTTTCATGAAATAATTAGCTATCATTAAACTAGAGTATATCTATCCATAAAAACCCTCCCAGTAAACCTAGGCATGACTATAGTTTGGTTTTAAATTGAAACTGAATCAGTCGAAACTGAAACTAAATTATCGAATAATTTTTAATTTTACACTATAATCGAAACCAACTAGGTGTATAGAAATTGGTTTCAATTCCTCATTTTTGACAATTGTAAAAAGAAAAAATTGTGAAAATAAAAGAATATCAATAAATATTTGTTCATTAAATATGCTTATTGAACTACCAACAAGTATTGGAAATGAGGTCTATGGATTCGGATATATATCCTGTTTAATTCAATTAATCATATATATCCTGAAATGGAATATTAGGTTACTTTTAGTGGTTTATAATTTCAAATCTATATCATTTGATGTACGAAAACATTAATTATTTTTTTTAAATATTGAAAAAGGGAAATTTGAATCTCGATCTATTGCTCGATCGCAATGCACTGATCATTAGACTATATGCCTTAGTGTGCAATGACAACATTAATTAAACTATAGAGAAACCGAACAAAAAAGAACCAAAATACAGGCAAAACAAATATACTCTTATAATTTTAACTCGAAAATAACATTATTGAATTGATAAATTACTGGATTAGAGTATATATAAGACATTATTATATACTGAACCACAGTGGTAATATAAGTTAGATTTGAATCTCTGCAGTTGGCGAAGGTTGATTGGTTTCACGAATGGACTGTCTCCATAATAAAGAGCTAGGGCTGATAGGTTGGTTGCGGCCTCAGAAGGATGATATAAGTCCCAAAATAAGTACTCTTTACGATTCTTACAAAGGTTAGGACTTTGTGCTTCATTGCAGAACCCTACGCCATTGTAATCTCCGGATCCACAGCATGCTTCCTTTGTTTTCCTTGAAACCTAAGACATTAAAAAGTGATGGTTGTGTTTAGTAACTGTTAGAATTGACTTGCTTAAATCGAGTTTATAGACCAAATCTATGAAAAATAAATTTATTAAAACCAAGAGTATTTTTGACAATTCACTTAAGAAAAGAGAACAAATTTTTAAAAAACTTCAATTTTCATTAGTTTGAACCATAGCTAGATCTATAGATGAGTTTAGGCAAGTCTAATCGATATTATAAAGTGGGTAAGCCAACAAAACGTGACTATTTACTAAGTAATTGTAGAGTAAATCTAATATTTATTACAATATGTCTCCGTAATTAGTTATAATTAGGCTGTAAACAAATCAAGTTGAATCAAGTTTAGTATAAATAGAGAGCTCGGCTCAATTCAACTTGTTAGTTAAATTTTTTTTTTTTTTTTTTTTTTTTTTTTGCGACTCATTTATATGCTCCAATTAAATTTGGGCTCGAGCTTGGTTCATTTATTAAATGAACTGTATAAGACTTGAACTCGACTTGTTAAACTTGTCAAATGAGCTTTTTCGGAACGAAGCTATGCAAAGTTCATAGAGTAGCTTAAATTATTAAGATCCCTCGTTATAGTATACACAATCAATTTAAAGAAATAAATTGAACATAATAATAATCCTTAAACTGTACACTTACCAAAGGAACGAGGATTCTTCATGACAAAGTTAGTCATATTGTACATATTTCCAAGTGAATACTTCATTTCTGGAAATTCAGATGTCATTCTTTGTAAAACAGCGTAAACAATGTGGTAAAAACGTCGAGCAAATTCATTTACTGTTCTCAAACAACCACCATTGCCACCCAAAACTCTTGTTCAAAGCACGCGAAAAAGGACAGCAGCCAAGTGGTGCAGCAACTAAAATACCAAATTCCTAGCTCCCAGATTGTATAAATCCTGCCATTTTAATGAAAACGAGAAATCTTATCCTTAAACTGAATTCAAATGGATCTTATTATTTGACAAATTTATAATAATGGGTTTTAATCGAATCGAACAAGGGATTTATCTGCTAGCTATACGGTTTATATATACCTTTAGATGTTGGTAGTAAGCTGACTGGAGATTTGTCATCAATTGTTCTTTGGTTACGTTGATTCCTAAACGAACGGGATCGAGGATGTCATTTGAACCAACACTGAGTATGAACAAAGAGTTGGAAAGATTCTTAGCAGTTTCATCAGCACCCTTCATCTCGGAAATATTTTCACGGATCAGTCCGAATTGCTGAATCTGATCTCTCAATGATACAACTCCGTGCTACATTTTTTGAATTTTAGAACAAAATCCAACAACCAAGAATCAAGATTATTAATCGTTAATTTTATATAAATACTCACCCACAATTTGCTTCCAGTTTGATCAAGAATTCCAGATCCTCCAGAAGCAAAGTTAACTCCTTTCAGTATTTCCTCCTTGGAAATCGACATATTGTTGACAAGAGAAAGATAAGATGGTGGACTTCCCTCGTATCCGAATAGCATCGCTAAAATAAAAATTACAAGCAGAAATTATCAATCAATGTTCATCATTTTCTATACAATAACATAAATTTAATACAGTTCTTCAGATGAATTAAATCTTCACTGATTACTATTTTCATAAAGCTTGGAATGCTAAATTAAGATGGATATGTCGATTATAGTTTTTTTTTTTTTTTTTTTTCTACTTTAAAAAAGAACGTTGAACACATGCATGAGACAGGATCAGGACACACCCTTTAGACAAATACGTACCAAGTCGATCGGCAAGGTTATACCCATTGCTGAACCTCCCTGTAGGAACTGAGTTAGGATAATCAATCCCATTATAAGGGAAATTGGCAAGTGCAATCGTTCCATTCAAGAAATTGTTGGTCCCAACATCAAATGTAGAATCACCAAATATAAAAATTGGTGGTGGATTGGCCTCCACTGCTACAATAGAAATAGTTACTAATAAGAGGAAGAAATAACTATAAGCAAAAGACATTTTTCCCTTCTCCATGAATCACAGAATCAATGGAATTAATATCAAAATTCTCTGTATCTGTCTCATTTTTATATACGAACTTGTTTCTGACTTTAGTGTTTTATTTTCATATTATTGTTATTATTCTTATTCTTTTGCAAAAATGAATAAACAGGTAAAGGTAGCAACGTCATTATCAGAAACATAATAATACCTAGAAGAGCTAATTGACATTAAAATGGGCGGATTAAGCTATTTTCTGATGGGAATTAGCTTAGGATATAAATATGATTTTTGTCTAAATTTATGCAATCTTTTCTTGTAAATTAACTTTTTGTAATTTGTCTCATATAACTACGTATGTGCTTAATTGCATGTGGAACATAGTATCTGAATATTTTCCAATTTCATAATAAATAAATCAATCACATTTTTTTTTTTTTGAAAGGAAGCCAATCACATACTAGATCACTAAAATAATATACAATTGCACATTTCCATGTTCCAATCTCTTTTTTAAAATAAAATACTTCTTGCTTATAAAATGAGATTCTCTAATAATTTTTTTCATTCTTGTCTCTTTTTTATTTCTTCGAAAACTATTAATAAGTAGATTTAGGCATGTTGGATAACAATCTTTGAGCTAACTTTATGTTTTTTCCAGGTAAAAATTAATTTTATTAATTATATCGTTCGGTAATATAATATTTATAATAGCTTTTAGAGATTGATGAAATTTTTTATCAAACGTTAAATATCTTAATATTTAGCGTTTCATTAAGATTAATTAAATTTTTTGATAATCATATCCATTTTTTTCCTCCTATTCAATTAATTAAACATCTAATGTCTTTTTTAGTCATTTTAAGTTAATTAACTAATTAAACAACTATTTTTACCGAGTAATTCTAATTTAAACCGTTATATAGTTAGAAGCCTACCAGCTAAAAGCTAATATCTAACAATAACTTTAGTAAAATATGTAACAGCACATTAAAATAATTAACATCTATTAAAATAGCTAGTATTATCGAACATGCCTTAGTAGATTTTTGTCATTTTCAAAATAGCTAAATAATACTTTTAAAAAATTATTATAATTGCTTAGCATTGGTATGTTTTCACAAACTAATTAGAATTTTGTTATAATTGCTTTATACTGCACTAATATTTTACTTACTAAATTTAACTTATTAAATTTGAAGCATGTGTTAATTAAACATATATGATTTACATTCAAGATTAGTTAAGACATCCTCAAAAAAAAAAAAAAAAAAAATTATTCAAGACATTAATAGTTTTTTTTAATTTTTCTAATATAATATTTTCGGTTTTTGGAATATAATTAGTTAAAAAATTACCAGGTTTATGGAATATTACGAGGACATAGTTAAATAAAACAATTAAAAATGAAAAAAGAAATTAACTAGCTAGAAGAGGTTACCTAGAGAGATTCGATCTTCTACTTAGATATTATCTCGTTTGGCTTTTTTCCTTCCTTCCAATTTATGAAAGCTAACTCAATGCCATTAGGACAAACTTCAAAGCTAATTAATGGTTTTCTTCAAGAAATTCAGATAAAATAGGATTAATCAATAGCATTAGGACAAACTTAAATGTGGTGCCAACGATATTTCCCTAATTACAAGTTATTTTTAACGTAATGTACTTGTGCTGAATTATAAAAATTGAATCTGAATAAATAGCTTATTGAGCTGAATAATTTAAAAATCGTATTAAAAATTTATTGTTGGATAGTTAAGAAATAGTATATGATGTGGTTTCATCTAATAGGTTGATATTTTGACATTAAGCTATTTTGACATAATGACATGTAGGTCCACTAATAACCACATTGAGATTCTAACGATTCCTAGACAGTGGCTATGATTGCTAAAAAAAATAAATTTAATGCTACAATTTTGATATGATATGAATTTTGATTTTACGAATTTATTTACAATGAGTATGTAAACATTAAAATATGATATGGAAGTAGTTCATTTTCAAAGAGCTGTATATATATAAAATCTCCGAAAGAGAGAAATGTAGGATAGGTAGAAATTTTATGCGGCAACTTGCTATTGTTTGGGCTTGCAAGTATTCCTGTAGGTAGACATGACATTGATTAATTATGTCTCCTCCACCCTTGTTTGGAACGACGGTTGTCCTATAATGCCCGTTCAAAATTCAAATTCAAGTTTTTTTTCCTTGAATGCAAGAAAATTTCGACCAATAGTCGATAAGCAAGAGTTGCGGGTAACATTCATTTGTTCTTTTCTTTGCCACGAACATTAAAACTCCGTTCAGCAACGGTTTTTCATATAACTTTTACGTTTTGATAAATCAAAACGCTAGTTCTATTATTTATCATGTTCGATAAACTAACAATTGTAATAGTATTTAGAGTTTGGGGGATATATTAGTTAAACAGTTGAGAGCTACTATCATTTAAAATAGCTAACTTTATCGAATAGACTCTGCAAAAATCGAACTGAATCTTTCCACGTCACTACAATCATTCTACCCTGAATGTAACTTTCATCTCTACAGTTCCACTCTCAAGTCTTGTAAAGAAAATTTATAGGAATTATAGCCGCACGGGATATTAATTTGTTGCTTTTGAAGTTATATTATTGGAATAAAATTGCTAGCTGGATATATGGGTTGAACTGAGTACAAAACCTAATTTTAAAAAATTAATTTGGAAAGAAATAAGTAAATTTTGATGATTAATCTTTAATAATATATTCCAAATTAAAAGGTGTGATTTTGACATAAATTTAAGTTATTCAAATATAAACTATATCATAAAAATATTTATAAATTAATTCAATATTCCATGAATTTTAATTTTGATGCTCCACTTTTATTTGAAGAATGCTAAAATATCTAAAATTTGACTAGATTATTACTAAAATTTTAAAATTCCATAAAACATTTCAGGTTAATAATTAATTAAAATTGTTAGACTTTCTATTTTTCTTATTTATATGTTTTCATTCTCTTAGACATATACAATGGCCATTTTTTTTTTCTTTTAATACTCAATTCTTTGTATTTTGTTCTTTCTATTGTAGTAAGTTTACATCATGTGTGAGCCATTTAAAAGTTGCAATAGCTTTGTTTTCTTCCATTTTGCTTGAAACTGTATAACATAGCAGGACTCGAGCTCGTAATCTCTCACCTTTTGTATTTTTATAGAAAGTGAGAAAACCAATCAGACTAAATTTAATTAAGCTTAGAATTTTGTATAGTTTATTGATACTGTTATAGCACTAGATGATGGTTATGAGAATCAAATTTTAAATGCAAATGTTTTTTACAAATACTTTGAGTGAAAGACTTATTTACACATGTAGGGATCCATCTCATATACTTAATCAATCAAAAACACTTTTTTGGTTCAGACGAAGGTATTTTTTTATTATTTACTTGGAAAAAAGAGAAGATAAAATAGTAATAATTATTATAAAAATCTTTTTCTTAATTGGTTTAGTGCACGAGTGATCTAATACACCGAGTATAAACAAGTTTTATCTTACTTTGAGAATGATCATATTATTTCACTTATTTATGAACTAATATTAGTATGATTATCAACCACTGGCCAGAGATGCAGTTGATTAAAAGAGGCGTCAATTGACCCATCTTTTTTTCTTCACTACAAAAAAACGCACAATTGCGACCGATTTTTGCGACCGACTTAATTCGGTCGCAATTTTGAGACCGATTTGCGACTTATAAGCCACCGGTCGCAAAATTTGGAGCTGAAAGTTCCCGCGAGAATGGTTAATGATTGCGACCTCTGTACTACGGATTTGCGACCGATTTGTGACTAAATGTTCTTCTGTCGCAAAACTTCGCACGTAAAAAATGGGCCAAAGTTCTGAGACCGATTGGAGACTACATTGCGACCGATTTTTTGCGATCGATATAGTTAGTCGCAAATCGGTCGCAAATTTTGAGCCTAGTCAAACGACGTCGGCTCATTAAAAATTGCGACCGATAGTTATAACATTTGCGACCGATATGTCGGTCGCAAAATTTAGGGCTTTAAGCGTCGGGCCCTCTCTTTTTCTTTCTTCTTCTTTCTCTCTTCTCCTTCTCCTCTCCTCTCCTCCGTCCGCAGCGCCACTCCGGCCCCTCCTGACACCGTTCCAGCCCGCCTAACGCCGGCAGCCCCGCTCGCTTTGCACTCCGGTCAGCCTGTTGCGAAAATCTGAGGTTAGTTTTATTTGCGATTAATTTTTCCAATTTTTTTTTTTTTTTCGATTTTATTTGTTTTTATTGTATTTAGTTATAGTTGATTTTTGTATATAGAGTTGCGATTAGAATTTTTTTAGGGTATTATTATTATTATTATTATTATTATTATTATTATTACTGTTCTTATTATATTATAATTATTTGTATTATTGTTGTTGTTATTCTTACTAATATTATTAATATTATTATTATTATTATTATTGTGATTGTTATTATATTATTATTATTGTTATTATTATTATTATACTACTGTTCTTATTATTATTATTATTATTATTATTATTATTATTATTATTATTATTATTATTATTATTATTGTTGTTGTTGTTGTTGTTGTTGTTATTAATATTATTATTAATGTTATTATTATTATTATTGTGATTGTTATTATTATTATTATTATTAGTATTATTGTTATTGTTATTGTTATTGTTGTTGTTATTATTATGATTAGTATTATTATTATTAGTATTATTGTTGTTGTTATTAATATTATTATTCTTAATGTTATTATTATTATTATTGTGATTGTTATTATTATTATTATTATTAGTATTATTGTTATTGTTATTGTTGTTGTTATTATTATTATTGGTATTATTGTTACTGTTGTTGTTGTTATTATTATTATTATTATTGTGAATGTACTTGTTATTATTATTATTAGTATTATTGTTAATGTTGTTGTTGTTATTTTTTATTTTAATTTAACATATATATATGCAACTTAAATAAATTAAAATTGAGAGTTTCAGTCAACAAAAGCCGTAATTATATATTGTTACATATTTTATTTAAAAAACGAAAAAAAATTTTAAAAATTGTTGCTATATATAAAATAATAACCCTTAATATCCAAGCAAATAGATAAATATCATTTTATCATACAAATTTGACTAAATTGAATCGAATAAAATAGAACGCGCCATTAATATTTAGGAAGAACGACATTTGGAGATACATTCGAGTGATATCGAGCGATAAAAATTTTAATTTTCAAATTACATTAATTTCTGCAATTTTACCGATGGGTGATAATGAAATTTAGCAACAAAATTGAATGTGATTAGTGAGAACGCCACATTTTTTTCCTTATTCAATCTCTATTTTATTTATCTTTTCTAAAAAAACATTTTATTCATTAAAAATTGCATTTTCTTTTTGCTTTAAAGTTCTATTTTATTAATATAAAATCTAGTAATCAATACATATAAAACTATTGTAAATATATAGTAGAATGATTTTTACAGTTGTTATTAGGAGAGAAAAACAATATTTTAAAGGTTCTAAATATATTGTGGTTGATTTATTATATATATTTTTGTTAGGACTTTTAATGAAAAATGTGAAATTAACATTTAGTAGTTTTTCTTATTTCAACATTTATTTACTAAAAAAATTGTTGAATGTAGAAAAAAATAAACTCATTTTATCCATCAAAATTTCTCAAATCTAATAAGTGATCTAATTTTTAATAACTTATAAAATACCTTTCACAAATTCATCAAAGTTTAAAATTGAACCGAAATAATAAATTATTAAAAAATTTAATCAAACTTTGATAGATACTTTAGTAGACCATTTCAAAGTCTGCAACCAGTTCGGAAAAGTTTCAAAGTTTCAAAGCAAGTGTCATTTCAAATATACAGAATATAAATATTATGGGATTGAAAATGAAAGCAATTTTCTTTTTATTATATAATATTTTACATTTTATTCAAGTTAATCGAAAAAGAAATATAAAAGAAATATGCAAATGCGATGTGTACTTAAGAGTTTTCAGTTTTCAATATATGCTCCAAACTACAAAAACTAATTGTAAATATCTTAAAATCAGTGTATACGTAGTTGATGCATAAAAACTAACTCTGTGAAAGTACTGAACAAAAATAATAACAAGTACAAAAACTAATTGCTCCAATTTTTTTTTTTTTTTTTGAAGAATAATTGGAATGTATATAAATAATTTTTTGTGTGTTTAGGTTATTATATGTTCTTAATTATTGGCAACTCTTTCTTGAGAAGTTTGGCTGTATTTTTCTTTATTTTATATTATTGTCGTTATTTTTCTTAAATATGTTTTGACTTAAATGAATGATGAGTTTGGATGGAGGCCTAGTAGTGGCCATTTTGCCTTTGGAGAATGTTGGTATGATATAGAAGTGTTTATTGATTTGTTTTTGTATTTGAGATTTAATTGTGTTGTGCCGAAATGCTGCCGAATTTTTTTCCCAAAAATTCAATATGTAGAATAGTACACTTACCTTTATTACAGTAGTCTTTGTATTCAATAAATGAACTTAGTGATTTTACATTTATATATAGTTACCCTTATTATAGAAATAACCTTAGTTACTTATAAGTATTGTAAATTGAACATTACATTAGGTGCATGTTTTAAGGATGATTTAGACTAATGCAATTACATGACACGACCCTTTATAAACACATTGTTAATTAGGTAAAAAAAATGCAAAATAATCGAGATTGGATGTACTGGAGGTTCGAGGTCAATGGGATATTAAGACAAGAGTTCCTGCAAGGATTGGAGGCGTTTATACAGTTTGCAGTTGGTAATCCCAGTTTTATGGATGGTAATAAGTTGAGGTGTCCATGTAATCACAAGAAGTGTCGAAATCGAGCCTTCTTAGACATCGATACAGTGAAACTTCATTTGTGCAAACATGGGTTCGTGGAAATTATTACGAATGGATACATCATGGTGAAGCTCGAGTTGCCAGTGGATCAAGCCACTCCATTCCGGTAAGTTTAGAAGTTCAGCCTTATCAATTTCTGTATGGTAATCAATGCAATGATATGGTAATCGATGCGAGTAGAGTACAATGTGAATGGGATAATATGGAGGAATCGCCAAACGTAGCAGCACAACAATTGTTTGACATGCTAAGTGCAGCTAACAGTGAACTGTGGCCTGGATGCAAGAATCATTCAGTTCTGTCTGTTGTGCACAATTACTACACATGAAAGCGGAGCACCATTTTTCAGAAAGGTGTTACGATGATTTTGTGCAGTTAGCAAAGAAATGTTGCCTGAAGGCCATTCAATGGTTGATAATTTTTATCGGACAAAAATTAGTTCGGGGGTTGGGACTACCGGTAGAAAAGATTGATTGTTGTCGTAATAATTGTATGATATTCTGGGGTGTTGACTCGGAATTCAGAGAATGCAAGTTTTGTAATCTTCCAAGATATCAACGGCGAGGTCAAGGGACTGGTAGAGAACAAAAGAGAAGGCTTTTAGAATATGTATTATTTCCCTCTTATTCCTCGCCTTCAAAGATATATGCATCTAAGGCGACAGCTGAAACACATGACATGGCATGCTTTGCATGAATATGAGGATGGTATAATGACTCATCCGTCAGACTCTGAAGCGTGGAAACATTTTGATAACATTCATCCTGTGTTTGCTGCTGATATGAGAACGTGAGATTAGGGCTTTGTACTGATGGGTTTCAGCCGTTTGGCCAATCAGGACAGCAATATTCATCATGGCCTGTCATTGTGACACCGTATAATCTACCACGTCAATGTGTATGAAAGATGAATATATGTTTTGTGTGTTATTGTTCCTGGGCCTACTAATCCAAAACAGAAAATTGATGTGTTTCTGCAGCCTTTGATTGCTGAACTTAATTATTTATGGGAATATGGGGTTGAAAACATTCGATGTTTCGACCAATCAGAATTTCATAATGCGAGCTGCTTTGCTTTGGACCATCAGTGATTTTCCCAGCTTTTGGAATATTATCTGGGTGGAGTACGGCTGGCAAATTGGCTTGTCCCTCACTGCATGGAAAACACTAATGCATTTACACTAAAGAATGGAGGTAAACAATGTTGGTTTGATTGTCATCGCAAATTCTTACCAGAATCTCACCCTTGGAGGAGAAATCGACAATGCTTTAGAAAGAACACGACTATTGTTGAACCCCCTCCACTTGTGAAGTCTGGAGCACAAATATTACAAGAAATTGAAGATCTGGGGCTTATGAAAGTTACAGTGTTAGGTGCAGATAGGTAAATACAAGAATTGGCAGGAATAGCGGGTGGAAAAAAGCGAAGCATCTTCTGGGATTTGCCATACTGGAGTTCACTTCTTATTCGTCATAACCTTGATGTCATGCACATAGAAAAAATGTGTTTGAAAATCTGTTCAACACTGTCATGAACATTGAAGGGAAACCAAGGATAATGCAAAAGCGGAGAGCAGACATGAAGGAAATTTGTCGTCGACCGGAACTCGAGCAATCTGTACTTACTGGTAAGTTTCCGAAGGCATGTTATTGTTTAGATAAACCCCAAAGGCAATTATTGTGCGAATGGTTATGATCATTAAGGTTTCCAGATGGCTACTGTTCAAATATGGTAGATGTGTGGACATGAGGAAGTACAGATTGTTTGGCATGAAAAGCCATGACTGCCATGTTTTCATGCAAAGATTGATCCCTGTGGCATTCCGGGAATTATTACCAGGAAAAATTTGGGAAGCAATGACAGAATTGAGTCTCTTTTTCAAGAAATTGACGATGACTGTTATCCGATGCGATGATATGGACCAATTAGCGCGAGAAATCCCAGTAGTGATGTGCAAGTTGGAGCGAATTTTTCCACCCGGCTTCTTTGATTCTATGGAACATCTGCCGGTTCATTTGCCCTATGAATGGTCGTTTAGCAGGACGGTACAATATCGATGGATGTATCCATTTGAGAGGTGATTCACTAACATTTCATTCTAATGATTACATCATTTTTTTGAACTTATACTTACATATTGGCATTGTACAATCACAGACACCTACAGAAAATTAAAAAGAATGTGCGCAATAAGGCAAAGGTCGAGGGATCCATTTGCAATGCGTATTTGGTGGAAGAAGCTTCCACATTCTGTTCACACTACTTGACCAACATGTTTTCACCAAGCATCGGAGAGTGCCACGTAACGATGACGGAGGAGATCGCGTTCAATCTGAGTTTGAAGGAAATCTAAAAATTTTCACCTACCCTGGGCGTACGATTGGTAAATAAAAAAAAGACGATTGACTGATGCAGAGATACAAGCGGCTCAAACCTATATTTTATTGAATTGCGAAGAGATCACACCATATGTACAGTAAGTATAAATAATGTAAACATTCAAAACTTGACGTGGGCCGTTGTTAAATCGTACTTATGCTAATATGGTTCGTTGATAAATAGGAAATAATCAATCTTCTGCGGCTTCAAAATCTCAATTTGACTGATACTGCAGTTGATGCAAAGCTGGACACGGAATTTGCAGAATGGTTCAAATATTATGTAAGTTACTTTCAATGTACACAACACGGAATGTACATTTATTAAATCTGACTCATGTCATTACTATTTCCCATAGGCTCGAAGCTCGGAAAGCGATATTCGTAACAGATTTATTACGGATCTGGCAAAGGGGCCATTACCGGTTGCTAATGCCTACTCTGGCTACTTTGTAAACGGTTACAAGTTTCACACTGAGGGTTATGGGAGAAGCAGAAAGACAATGAACAGCGGTGTGTGCATAAAGGGATCAAACTACAGTGACGTGTCAAACGATTTTTATGGGAAATTGGTTGAGGTTTTGGAGTTAGAATATCCAGGCCTACCAATGAAGTGCACAATCTTATTCAAATGTGAATGGTTTGATCCTACGCCAAACATTGGCACGAAGGTTCATCCTAAGTATAATCTGGTTGATATTAATCAAAGAAGAAGATATACAAAGTATGAACCTTTTGTTTTGGCAATGCAAGCTGCACAGGTGTACTATGTCCCATATCCATCGTTTAAACGAGATAGATGCGATTGGATGGCAGTGTGTAAAATCAAGGCTAGATCAGTTGTTCATGCACTTGAAACGAAACAATCTTCTTCACTCGCAGTATCGGAGGCATTTCAAGAAGTTAGGGTTGAAACGCAACCGATGCAAGTTGTTGAAGATTTAACAGATAGATTGGATGATGAAAGCCGATCTTATGTTGAAATAGGACCATCAGATGATGAAGAGGAAGAAGATCAAATCATCATGGGTTCCTCAGAAGACGAATATGAAGAAGAGGAAGCTGATGAAGAGGAGGAGGAAGCAGATGATATTCAAGACACTTAAAACTTAGAGCAATTTTACTGTTACAAATTGATAAATGTATATGTAATTAATATTATTAATGAAGAATTTCAATGGTATTAACTTTCTTTACTCATATTTACCACATGTTCTACAATTCATATAATTGTATAAATTCATTTTATCTAGGTTCTGATATCTGCAGTACAGATGGCTAGAGGCAGACCGTTTGATTCTGACGCGTCCGGCAGTGGTTCGCGTGGAGGTCATGGCCCTGGACGCAGTGCCCGTGGACGAGGAGGGTCGATCCCTCGTCCTTCGTCAGGTACGTCTGGGGCTTCGTCATCTGCTCAGCGACCAGTACTGCCGCCATCACATCCTTCTTCAGGTACGTCTGGGGCTTCATCCTCTGCTCAGCGTCCAGTACTGCCGCCATCACAGCCTTCTGCTCCTTCCTCTTCTGGACCAGTACAGACTCCACCAGCTGCACAGTCACCTACTGTGCAAGGTAATCATAAATGTCATAACTGTCATTTTAATTATATATTAATTATCTAAAAATTTATAACATTTGTCATTTCTTTTGCAGCTTCATCAGATCCACGTATCACCCTCAGTTTGGTAGCGGGACAGTAAGTACTTATTCAAATTTTCTGCAGGCATATTTTGTAATTATATTTTGTACTTATTCATAACTGTGATGCTTTCGTGTAATTATATTTCACTTCTGTTTTTTTTTTCAGCATATATCCATTCTCGAGCAGCGAGGCAAATTTTGAAGATAATCAAGCTACAGCTGCATAAAGAAGGATACACATGGGATGCCGTACCACAAGAGGCGAGAGACTTTTATTGGGAGGAGTTCCAGGTACTCTTTGGTTTAAGTTATATCATCATTCAATGTTTACAATTCAAGATATATCCTTAGTGTTTAAACGCTATATTTCATTTTTTTGCAGAAACATTTCATATGGGACGAGGCCATTACGGCTATGCTGAAAGTAGCCTGGGAGAAGATATGCGCCGATCGATACGCTGACTTCACCTATAGGATGAGAAAAAGCGGTAAGAAGCAGCAGTGCGTGTCTCAGGAGATATGGGAGAGCTGGCAAAAGGCTTGGGAGGATCCTGCATTCAAGAGAAAGCGGGAGATATTTGCACAAAACAGGCGCAGTGAGACTGGCGGTGATGGAGCAGGACCTTCGCGACACACAGGCGGATCTATATCTGCTATAGAGACAGCTCGATTATTAGTAAGTGAACTAGTCCCTTTACAAGAAACTGATGTTTAATGAAAGGACACTATATATATTAATATATCATGCATAAAAATTCATTACAGGCTAAAGAATTAGGTCGTGAGCCCACACCGATGGAGGTGTTTACATACACTCACACGAAGGACCACGATCGTAATACCTTTGTCGACAGACGTGCGCTGAGCGTCAATGTAAGTAACAATGAATAATATTTACATTTACCCTCTAATCATTGCGAAGATGTACAAAGTTGAATATAATAAAGCTTGCAATTGCATTGATTAATTAATTTTTGTTTTCAGGAGAACTATACTACAGCTCGGGAGCGTATTGTTACTTCTCAGACCGATGAATCCGAAGCTGAGTCAAGAATTGACGAGGTAGCGCTTTATCTCGAGGCTGTAGGGGGCGAGAAGAAGAGGAAGGTATACGGCATCGGGTCTCAGGCATCACAGTTTTACACTGGCTCAGCAGCTCACGCTTCTACAGCCAGCGCAGCACGACAGCCGGAGCACTGACTCGCACTGTGATGATGATATACGGGCTCAGCTTGCTGATCAGCAGAGACAGATTGCAGAGCTTAGAGCGCATGTGATGCGGCTGTCCGGTGAGCACCGTGCTGGTACTTCTCCTCTGATCCTGCGCCTGCTACAGACCGACATGTTTCGACGTCTCAGCAGCCACTATCGGCTCCTGATCCCGATGCTGCAGACGATACCTTGGTCACCCCTCCTGGCGCTACATCACATCCAGCAGGTACTCCTCCCGGCGATCCGACATCGGGAGATCCGACATCGGATCCTGCAGATGAGCAGCAGCATATATAGATTTGATTTTGGATTTTATTTTTTCATTTGTATTTTCATATTTTAATTTGTTCAGAACAATAAAAGTTACATTTTTATACTGTTCTTGAATGGTTGTGTGATATATATGCATTTATGTCAACTTTCACAGGTGCAGAAATTTTGGTTTCAAAATAATATTTAATTTTTTTATTTTTTTTCATTTTTGCGACCGATTTGCGACCGATTTGATACCAAAAGTAAAATTAAATTTATTTGCGACCGATTTGCGACCGATTTAAAAAAATTGCGACCGATATTCTGCGACCAAATTTGCGACTGAATTTCCAATTAAACCACGACCAAAAATTGCGACCGATTATTCAATTTTGCGACCGATTTATCGGTATCTAATTTGCGACCGATTGTCTCATCGGTCGCAAAATTATTTTGCGACCAGTATTTAAATCGGTCGCTACATGAAATTAGCGACCGATATTGGCCATTTTGCGACCGATTGTCGGTCGCAAAATGGCGTTTTTTTTGTAGTGTGTTAAATATGAAAAAAATGATAATTTATAAAAATCGTCGGTGATCAACGATAATTAATAAATTAAAAAATATGTATTTATAAAATTTAATAAATTTGTCAATATTCAAAAAATGTTCTCCTTTTTTGAAAATGGGAAATTATTTTCCTCATAAATACTTAGTTTTTTTGTCCTTAAAAATATATATCGTTAACTTATTTTCTTAAACGCCCCAAATAATAAAAAATTATAAAAAATATTTTCCTACAAGCTATTTTATGAAAACAAATGAAACTTAAATTAATCTAAATTTTCTTTATCATTTTAATATATTAAATTACTTTTAAATATATATTAATCAAATATTTAAATTACATTTTAAATAATTGAAAATAACCCTAGTGCTAAATTTGGTACACGAAATTTAATAAAATAAGGTGTGAAATGAAAAAAAAATGTTATGAAAATGAGCTAATTAATTAAAATTATGCGTCCTATTTCAAGTCCATTCTCTTCTTATTCATACCCTCCGCCATCTATACAAGTAAACAATAAATGTGGAAATAAAATTTAATTATTTATCTAATTTGATGCAACGAACATACCCTAAAGTTGTTACGAATCAAATGGAGTGCCCTCTAAACTCCGATGGTCCTCTATCTAAGGACACGTAACCTAGAATGAAAAGAGCAGCTCAGCAGATCAGTACAGTAATATTTGGGAATGATAGATGGAGATGGCGTCACTGAAACTCACATGTGGTATGAGGAAAAAACAGTATGGTGGGGCCTACACTCACATGTGCTCTCATTTGGTAATTCCAAACTCTCATCCCAAAATTGAAACTACTCCAACCGAAAGTGTTTCTTTTTGTGCAAGTGTGGGGATCACATGTTTATATGCTTGTCTTTTCTTAACATTTCATTTATTTTTTAATTCATTCAAAACTTTCATTGTGCCAAAATATTAAGAAATCACTAAATTAATGAAAATAAGTGTGATTTAGAATATTCGAATTCGAAATCTCTCACTTTTCACGTGAATGAAAAGACCAACCAAATCACCATCTGATTAACTTTTTTTTTTTTACTCACTAATAACTTATATAAAGAAAGCCTCTTTCCTGTCAAATAAATTTTAAAATTCAGTACCAATTTAAAGATTGATTTTCTTTTTAGCCATAATTAATAATTTGAGGTCGGAGTTCAATTCCTAACAATGTAATATTTAATTTCTATTTCTATTTTTTATTTAGTGGGTTGTATTGTACATGATGGGCTTATAATGAATTATACTCTTTGATTATGGCTTTCAAGTAGAAAATTTATTATAAATAATATCGAATGTCAAAAAAAAATATGAGTCATCCATACATCAGAATAATCCAATTAAACCATTAAAATTATTGAGTTTTAAAGCTAAATTTATTAGCAAAGTATTAATTCTACATATATGTGTACGTGACTAATCGTAAATGTTGCATATTTTAATCATTTAATAGCTTAATTATTTTTAATCATTTAAAACATATTTCAATGGTGCAATTATCTAATACTAAAAATATATATATCAATCAATACTTATTGATTTTTTTTTCCTGTAGCCACCTATATTTGAAAGCGGTTAGCTTTGATTACATCTGGCTCGAATATTGCAGTCTATATAAAGCAATTCTCCCGGTGTGATAATTTTCATTCCAACACTTGCATTTGAGATCTTTGATTAAGGGAGGAAAAGTTTCAACTGTTCCATTTTAATTAGAAGTTTTAGTATATAATAAGAATTCAATAATTAATTATAAGAATATTTAACAATTTCATCTTCTATAACAGGCAAATTGAGTTTTGATTAACGTTTCATAAGTGAAAAGGACATGAGACTAATGTCTTTTTCCTTGTCATTGTTTCTATTATTGATTTATTTATGAGCATTTGTTTTTAAATTTTTTTAATAGGGTATATTATAGATATGTCCAGTCCATGGATAGTAGGATAAAATGTAACAGTCAAGTCTCCCAATCTCACGAAACGCACCATAAAAACAAACATTCTTACTGCATTAAGGTTTCGTTCATAATTAAATTTAAAAAATATTTATTTTTATTTTTTATTTTAAAAATTATTTTAAAAAATTGTTTGATTTTTTCTTTGTTTTTTAAATGATGATTAACATTAAGTATTGCAAGCACAACTGTGGTTGTCAAAAATAGTTCAAACTAAATGCCAAACACGTATTAGTAAGTGGAAAACTCGGACATGAGAGTTTTACTGCACAATTTAAGCATCAGTGAAAGAAAAAAAATCAATTAAACCAAACACCTTGCGATTGTAATTTGCCTTAATTACTATTTCATTCCTGAGATTTACTGTAATTAATGATTTACCCCTTATTCGCAATAAATTAATTTCAAAAAATTTTGTAGAATTCATTAGAAATCCATTTTTTTTTGACAAAACTACCGTTTTCTATATATGAAGTCAAGTTTTCACTTTTTTTAATTATTTAAATTATTTATTTTATGAAACTTGGCCAAAACCTTTTAAAATTTTATCAATTAAAATTTTATTTATTATTATGTTTTTATTTTAATATTTTTCATCTTTTATTTTAACATTTTTTAGCATTTGTACTATTGATAAGAGAGATTCAAAATATCCATTTATCACTAAAATGAATGCAACAATTTTACTAATATTATATTATTTTATTTAGTTATTTTAATAAAAATATAAAAAAATCATTTAGTGTGACATAAATATAATTGGTATTTATTATTATGAAATTACTATTTTAAAGATATTTTAGGAAACAAAAGCAAATGAATTTTCAATTATAAATCTATTTCTACATAATTATGTGGAATTCAATTGAATTACATATTTTAAATTAATCATATCAAAAATGAATTATTCATTCACAAATGAATTCTACTAGAATTCATTTACAAATGAATTCTATAGTTTGAATTTATTTACAAATGAATCCCATATTTTAAATTCATTTATAACAAACGGAGCATTAGTTTTTTGACTTTATAACACACTAAAACGTCTTTATATTAGACTTTTACTACCTCCATTTCATAATATTTTTCACGTTTGAGAAAATAATTTTTTCCAAAATACTTATCACATTTGTGGTTTCAAGGAGTAATAAATATTTTTTTCTATGTTTACCCTGACCAATAATTATTATTTTAATTTAATAACTTTTTTAGCATTAAATTAAAAATAAAATAGTTAATTTACTCAGTAATTTATTATAACTTAAATAAATTTAATAATTTTTTTAAAAAATGTAAAATTTAAAATGCGACAAGTTTTAGGTTATATAAAAATACTTACATAACACAGTGCAATAAAATTATTCCGCTGTCAACGATCGACAATAATGCGCTGAGTTTCAAAATTTTGCGGATAATTTTATCCATTCTGCAAATCTTTGCACGCCTCGTAGCTAGATGCCATGAAGAAAACACTGTCACTATTTCCTCTGACCGAGCATTAAGAAGCCAAGATCATACTATTACACCTCGGCGGAGCCAAAATCTAGGACAGGGAGCCAACAATAATTTTTTAGGTGCGCATCAAAATAATTTTTTAGGCACGTTTTTTGTACTTGCATTGAGCATAATATTTAAATAAAATTTTTTTAATTTCTTTTTTTTATATTCGTATTTTTATTAATTTAATTTACGAGTGCATAGTCTAATTCATTAATTTGGTTAACTCATAATTATAGCAATAAACTGACAAGTTTATATCCACTTAAAATTTGAGTGAGTGAAATCACCAAGTAGAAATTCTTAAATGCTCATGTAACCAAGGACTATATATATATTTAGAGCGCAGCCGTGAGTACAATTCTAAAAAACCAAATTGAATTGAACAAAACCCATTAGTTTGTTGGATTCATATTACTTTGAGAAATTCAATGATTTTGGTTTTAATAGAAAAAAATTTGGAATTTTCTATTTGATTTAGTTATTAATACAAAAAAAAAAAAAAAGAGTTAGAATTAAAAATCAAAGCGAATAGAATCGATTCATTTGATTAAGTTTATAAACAACTCGGTTTGATTTGATTTTTTTTATAGAAATTTAATTTGTACAATTTACACCGATTCAATTTGATTTAATTAGAATGGACCCAATATTCATCTCTCATATAATTAGGTTTATTTTGAAAAGGCAAAAAAAAAAAAAAAAAAAAAAAAAATCTCTATATGCAAAAAACTGACCCAAAATATATGATTTTTATTAAGAAAAAAATGAAAATATTTACATTTTGTGACTACTTAAAATTGAAAATATGAATTTTCTATGATCATTTGAATAACTTTCAAGAGTATAAAAATGATTTAATAATATTATGACATTTTTAATACTATAAAATATGAGTTTAAATCTTAGCAGTAGCCAAGTCAGCAGAGAAAGAAAATATCTTTATTATATAATTCTTTTTATAAAAAATAATAAAAAAAGCACGTATATGCCAAAGTTCAGTGCAATAATTTGGAGCAGCGTCTTTTTTTTTTTTTTTTTTTTTTTAGTGGGGTTTGTGAAGCATGATTTAGTGCCCTTTTTATTGATAATAATGAAATGCAAAAGCAAATCATAACATTAAAACGCGTAGACTTCTTTCTCTCCTTAATTAATCAATGGAAAGGCTTTGTAAGATAGCTTAGTTTAAGCATCATATTATTATTTTAAAGAATTTTAAGCATCATATTTCCATGATGAAACATTAGAATATTTTTTTTCCCCTCTCCCTATTGAGGATGCCTATTTAGTCATGCTTTTGATTGATATTTGACTTTATGATTTTAATATTATTAAATTTTAAGTATATTAATAGATAATAACAATTTACTATATGTTTTTTTTTAGGATTACTATAATAAGTTTTAGTTAAAATAAGCATAATATCCTTTTGGTACATATATTATCTGCAAATTATATATATAACGCTTTTTTAATATTTATATTTTTTATCTTAAAAATAATTAGATAATATATATTATATATTATATATATATCTCCATTCCCGCCCAACCCAAATCTGTCACCTCCCCAAGACAGAAAGAAAAGGAAAAGATAGGATAGATCATGGCCATATCAAAATTTGACTAATATTTTATATGCTGCCATCCTTAACTTTTTCCCCTCTTTTGCTCGATTATCATTAGAACAAAGCAAACGTACTTTTTTTTTTTTTTTTTTTGAGTGAAAATACATGCATAACTAAAAAAAAAAAAGGTTTGATTTCCACTTTTATGTTCATATACTTGTTTTTTCGTTTTTTTTTAAAAAAAAAAATTAAAGAAAACTAACACAAGAACTAGTGTAAGCAATGCCCGAAATATCATGAGCAAGCCAAGACAAAATACTAATTATAAGAGAGTCAAAAACCTACGAAAAATCCATAAGCATAGTAATAGCATACCTGGACAACCAATCAACCCTTCTTTTTCATTTTTAATTTATTAAAACTTAAATGGATTAAAATAGCAAACATTAAGGAAAATTTTTTTATAACTCTTGTTAAATTAATAAAATTTTAGTAAAATAGAAAAAACACGATGTCAAAGTTTTCTATTATGACTAGATTATATATGATTGTCATAGAGTGTTTGAGTTTATGAAATTTAAGTGAAAATTTAAATTCTATTATGACTTCACTCCAACTTTAATGTAAACTTTACTAATTTCCTCATTTTTCATTAATAAGTAAATTTAAATAAATTAATTCTATTCTAAAATATCCTTTAAATTAGTATATTCTATTTTCAAACTAAATGATGAAATGTAGAATTTATAAATGGGAAAAAAAGGCTTTGATAGGATTTGACGTTTGATACTATTCGACTGTTAAAGCCCCATGTCACCTTTGGCATCTGACCAAGTAACAAAGGTACGCCATCATCCGGAGGATGAACTTAGTATCTATTCTCATATTTCCTTTCGGGACAAAGTGTGCATTGGCCTTAATGAAGATATTGATATAAATTTTGATGATGATGCTTTGAAGTTTTGAAGGGTGATATTACTGTTTCTAACGAGGAGGATGTTCTTAAGATCATGATTTCTTCTCGTTTAACTAAACAGTTATCAATGAGATGGAAGAAGACTATAGTGGTTCATTAATGGGACAGTCGATTAGATTAGGGCTTTGTGTTCTTGGATTCAATCACTTTGGAACCATAGTATTCCCAAGTTTGGAAACTGGGTAATGACTTTATGATTAAATTCTCTAATGAAATTGAACACAAATATCAACTTCTTGGTAGACCTTAGAATCAAGTTCATGATCATCTTGAATAGGAAATAATAATAATGCAGCTCCCATATATGGTCCTTGGATGGTTGCTATAAGACGTGATAGGAGACCTATTCCAAGGAAGGGTAAGGTGCAAGAAACTCTTAGAATCGATACTGTTTTAGTTGATGATACTGAGGAGAGAACTAAATGAATTGATCATCTGTCCTCCTTAATTACCTAATAATGATGTTTTTGAGGTTACTTCCACTATACATAATCTAATGGAGGTTATGAGGCTTTGCATGCTACTCAGTTTGACCTACGAATAGTGAAATGAAAATAACCCTTAACTAATGGTTACCTCTTTTTTTTCATTTTAAGGAACAATAGAATGTTGCAAGAGTACCGATTTTAACCTTAATTGTCATACAGTTACTCAAATTGAGTTAGGTAAATCTGGAGGTGTAAATATGCAAGAACAACTGCTGTGCAATAGTACTCCACCACACACTCGTCCTTCCTCTTGTTGGTTAATTATGATAATCATCAACAATTGCCAAAGATTACAACTACGAATATCTTTGTATAGATACGTCATCTACTTTAGGGGGAAATATGAAAGCGATTCTAGAATCAGAGTTGCAATTGATAAATATTTCGATTATATGGATGATGAGACTAAGGACTATCTAGTTTTGAGGACGCTGGGAGAGATTTCTATCTAAGAGATTAGCCTCTCTTTTGCTTCCTTTATGTCTATGTTTATTGGATTTTCAAGATGTAGGTGGCAGATTTTTTTGTGATATTTGCAATTTCATTACAAGTATATATCCTATTGAAAGCTTATGCAATGTCTTATGGTCTCATTTCAAGTTTCTTAATAATGACAGCTCTTCCTTGGCTCATTGTAAGAGATTTTAATTCTCTTCTTTTTGTTTTGAATGGCAGAGTGGTTCTTGAAATAGGCTTGGTATTTACATAAGCTTTATTTCTTGTTTTAGTGATTGTTGCCTGCTTGATTTGGTTTTAAAGGTCCTTGGTCTTGGAATTGGGAAACTCTTGATCAAGGTTTTGATCATGCATTGTGTAATGGTTCTTGACATATTGCTTTCCTGAGGCGAGGTGTTATGTTTGTCTCATAGACATTCGGATCATAGGTCCTTTCTTATTAATTTGAAGGTATAAATATCCCTAATCCTAATTGGTGTAGTTTTTTTTTCCATGCTGCTTGGCTCTTATATGAGGATTTGATCCTTTTGTTTGGTCTTTCTAGAGATCGAATTCTAATCATATGTCTATTACACTAGTTTACATTCATCTCAAGCTATGAAATTAAAATAACTTTGGGAATGTCTTTCATAGAAACACAGTTCTTTTAGCTTAGATTGTGGGCATGCATCATGAAACTCGATTTTCTTAGCAACTTTCAAACTTGGAATTTTCTCTTAGCTGAAATTAGATAAAAGTTCTTTAAAAGAGGAATTAATCGTTTAAGAAATCTATAGTAGATTGGTTGCAGTGGAGTGGGGATAGGAATACAACTTATTTTCCAATTAAAACTCTAAAGCGTAGAAAGAAAAATTTTATTGAAATGTTATAAGACGAGAATAGCAATTGTGTTACTATTACGGCTATGTAATAGATTATTGTTGATTTTCTTGACTTTATATGCTAAAGAGGTTTTGGTTTCTCTTTCTTTTCCTATTGTGTATGTACCTAACTATATCTCCTTCTCTTTTACATGCTTTATTTGAGCCTATTTTTGATATTGAAGTTTGAGATGCTCTTTTAGCATGAAACTATGAAAGTCTCATGTTCTTGATGGTTTACATATTGGCTTTTTTCAAAAATATTATAATATTATTGCACTTGATGTTTACTCAAAGTGCATAATATCTTTAATTGAATGTGATTTATCCTTCTTAATTGCACTACCTTAGTCTTATCCCTAAGGTGGCTACTACAACAACAATTTCTCAATTTAGGTCTATTAGACTTTGTTCAGTTGTATATAAAATAATTACCAAGGTAGTGTTGATAGAATTAAAGCTTTTCTCCTCAAGTAATAGGCCTTATTTAAACGAGATTTCTTCTAGGTAGACATATTACTTATAATATTATTATAGTGCAAGAAGTTATCTCTATTTGTTGGCTCAAGGGTCCATTTCTAATCTCGGATTTTGATGATTAAAACAAAACAAATAAATTTGAATTATATTATTTGTGCTAATATTATTTTATGCAAAATTCTTATGGAAAGAAATCGTACAAGGCAAGTCCTACATAGTGTGTGAAGATATTCGAAGACCCTAGTGGTTAGGTACTTAGGATACATTGTTGGATAGAGAGAGAATTATATATAAGCACATAAATTTTTTTTTTCTTTTCTCTCATCAAAAATATTTTTCGGAAATTTAGATTTTTCAAAATAAATTCTTTTATTTGTTTTCGAAAAATATTCTTAAAGTTAAAATGATTCAATTACCTAAAATTAAAGAGATTTTATCTTAAATGATTTTGGTAATAATCATACTTATCTTTTTTCGAAAATTTCTTTGAAGATCTAAAAGTACTTCATTTATTCTCTTACCTTAAAACGAAGGAAGAATCTTTTCGTTTTTAGTAGAACATCTTTTCGTAAAATATTTTTCAAAATAAAATGCTGCCGAAAATCTTTTGTTTAAAGGAAAGTAAAATCGCCTTTTATTTTCTTACCAAAACGATAAAATAAAACTTTTGGAAAATAAGATTTTCGTATCTTCTAAATAGGAAAGCAAATATTCTGATTTCAAAATGAAATATCCACTTTCCAAAAGCAAGAGACACGAAGCTCTCTATATAAAGGAGGTTTCACTTTGGAACGGTGGTAAAGTAAGAGTTTTCGTTTTAAGAGCATTCTTCATTGATCACATCTTATCTCTCAAAACTTACTCTCTACCCTCTTTTTCTTTTCATCTTTACACTTCACGTTTTTATCTTTAAAGAGAAAAGAATTTTGTTAACTACTTTTGAAAAACGGTTCTGTGTTCTAAACGATTTTCTAATCTGAATAAACTGTTTTTCCTGTGCCTATGTGCATTTCTTTCTGTCTAGTTAGATTCTGTAATCTATAGTAGACATGTTTTTATTTGATTAAACTTATGTGTAATAGCTTAGGTTAGAAGCTATTGTGAAAGAGGTTATCAAGCGACGTTCTCCTTGTGTGAGATTCTAATGTCTTGAATTGAGTTTCTGTACTCTGCAAAAAACAAAAAGGGTTGAGGTTAACTAGAACCTTTGGAAAATCTAGTGGGATAAAGGGTAGATCATCGGTGTTGATCTATGCTTGTACTGTTGGTTTCTCTTACCCTTGAAAAGAGATAGCATAGTTGAGGATCTCATGATGAGTCTTGGGGAGTGGATGTAGGCGAGTTAGTGCGAACCACTATAAATCACTGTGTTGATCTTTTAATTTCTGAAGTTTGCTTGATATGCTTTATTACACTTCGTTTATACTTTAGAAATGCTAAAATTGTTAATGATTCAAATGTTCTAAAAACTGGAATAAGTCTTATCTTCTGAATATTAGAACTCTGGAATTCTGATAAGTGAATATACCAAGTTCTAATGTTCTTCTATTCACAATATATTTCACTGCTTGAGTTTCTAATTAATTTTCTAAACTTATGAGGAAGTTCTAATTACAATAGCTTTCATCATAAAGTAGTTTG
>NW_028322405.1:0-45480 GCF_041381405.1 Jatropha curcas | reverse complement strand
TTCCCTCAACTCCTCTAGAGCATTTTGCCATTCATATATTCATCTACGCCCTTCATACTACCAGCTATAGTGACAATGCAAGAGGCAAGCAGGCACATTCATCACAACTTGTTTTGCTGTTGCTTCTAATTCCGGGGTATTAAAAACTGATTTCCAACTTTTTCCACAAAGTTCCATGCCTCCTCTTCAGTAAGAACCCCATTTTGATATCCTTGCAATCCATTCCCCGACAACGTCACGCATCGAGTTGTTAATACTAATTTGCATCCATTATCAGGTGTAGGCAGGAATTCCTACATCCTCAAGATTGAATGCTTCCCACATATCATCAAGGATTAACAACCAGTTTTTTCGCTTTTCCCAGCCTTTAAATAACTTGACAGCCATTTTTGTTTCATCCTTACATTGTGCAAAATCTCGATTCAATGCAGCTGCAATGTCTTTCTGTAAGTTCCCAAATTTTAGTGGTTGTGACACGTCCCATGTCAACCAATAGTACCATATCTGCAAATTCGTTCCCAATCTTATAAAAACTCGAAGAAATCACCACTTTCTTTATATTAATATGCTATTTTAAGTCTTGGATAACGCTTCCACCTTTGTCAGGAGCATCAATTAAATAAGCCTTGCCGATCTCAAAAACTTTATAATCCAACGAGTCAAGAACTCAGGAAACTCATCAAAAACTCCATCACCAAACGTAGAAACCCAACCAGGTTTTCTTAAATCGATCAAAAGGGAACCGGGAGAGTGGGTTTGTAATAATAACCTTGCCAGATTTGATTCTTTAGCTCTAACAATCCAACTCTTGGTACGGTTGGTGAGGGTTGGATAGAGTAAATTGTGTAGAGATATTTTAGGCTTGATTTTAGTAATCTTTGTGAAATAGTCAAGCATAATTAGTGTCCTTGATTATAGGGTCAATAGCTAATAATGAGCTTGTATCAATTCAAGCATAATTAGTGTCCTTGATTATATGGTCAATAGTTAAAATTAGCTTGTATCAATTCTCCTATATATATTCTTGTATATACCTTTAAAAAAAAAAAAATTAGAATACAATTTGATATTCTGCTTTTTCAAACTAATTGTGTATTCAGTGAGCACAAGATAGTCGTAGTTGAGATCATTGATTTCATAAGGTAACTCAATGAAATTCATTTGATTTTTGGATCAACCATAGAATTCAAACTATATAGCTTTACTAACTTGCACTTAAAATTTATTAAATTTACTAGCTTTTGTATTCCTTCAAGTTTAGAATTCATTTGCAAATTCTATCAATTTCGAATAATTTGGTCCAAGCACAACTATTCCATAGAATTAAACATATGGAACTTCAAATGAATTTTTATTTATACCAAACATGAAAAATGGGATTTATAAATGAATTCCATACAATTTTATGGAATTCATTTACCCCAAACAAGCTCCTGGTGAGCTTTGAGCCTTTTAAGGATAGATAATAGTAGCCTAGCTAGAAAATAATGCTTGCCTGAGCATTTACAGATCCTTGAACAGCTTATCCTTGTCAGATTGCATTAATTATATATAGAAACTTGCAGAAAGGTTGAAGGGCAATCTTAGAGCCAGGTTGATCCCATTCCAGTGATTCCCACCATTTTTCATCTTGAACATAGATCTGTTCGAGATTAGGTGGAGGAAATGCTACCATCAACAATCGGAAGCTCAAGCGGGAGCCTTCTTATATTTGGACATGCAGTAACTGTCATGTAAAGGAGAGAAGGACAAAGCACCAACCCCAGACAGATGCTTTTAATTCTGGTAGCCTACACAAAGAGAGACTCCTCAAGTTGGGGAGAACAAACCTCATGGCAATACCTTTATTTTCCATTGGTAAATGGTTGCTGCTGCTTGCTTCCTGCTCATCTGTTGTTGTAAAAACTGCTTCATTTGTGGGCAGTCATAAATAAGAACCTCTTCAAGGTTTTGAAGTAGTAGAAGCAACCCAGGTTTGAACAGACTCCTTATATTTGAACAACCTTGGATTTTGAGAACTGTGAGACTGGAAAAGGCACTAGGAAGAACTGATTGTGGTGTAGCATGCAAAGAAGTGATGTCATTGCCAGGCTTTCTTTTCCTGAATTAAAATGAATTTCATTCTTCTGTGTTGAAAAATAGCTCAAGGTTTTGAAATTGTGGCACCTCTCAATACTCAGGTACTCAACATCAATTGGGACCAAAAGTGAATCTTCTATGCCTTTTCACTGATGCCATAATCAATTATTCTTACAACTTTTTTGAAGTCTCAGCTGTATACAAGTCCTCCTCTCCCAGATTGTAGAAAGTACTTTCTCAGCACTCGGCCATGCAGAGACCCAACAAATATATTAAAACTAGATAAACTGTAATTGACATTCAATTTTTTCTATCATTTTCAAGCCTACCAATTCCTCACCTTTTACTTTCAAATTTTTTGATCTGCACCACAGTCGAAGTATTCAAGGCAAGAGAGCTTTAATATTCCGATTGGTAACTCTAGATCTCGCACATAGAGATTAAGATACCTGAGATTGATCAAACTTTCCATGCCTTCAGGTACATGTTGGATTCCAGTATATCTAGATCCAACTCCCTTAGTGCACCTAGCTTTGCTACAGAAGGCACGGACTGCAATCGTTTGCAATGCTTAAGATACAATGCAACAAGATTCTCCAATGTGAGATGGAGTTTGGTAAATTCTTAATTCCAGTATAAAGACAGATCCAGAAGCCTCAAAACATGCATGCATGAAAAGAAAGAATCTGGAATTCTAACCAGATCTTTATTCTGTGCCAGTAACATGGTTTGAAGTTTTGGACATTTTGGTGACAATCTAGAAGGAATTTCTGATATGTGATTGTCAATCAAGGATACGCTCTCAAGTTCCTCCATCCATCTGTTCTCATTTGGTAATTCTCTTAACCGAACTCCAGCTTCTACAAGGATTGACGATCCATGCTTTTCATCTGTATTACCATGTCCCTAATTAGGTCATGCATCTTCACATATTTCTTATCAAATGCTTTCCAAAAGACAAGCATTTTCAAGCTTGTTTAGCATAGTATCCCTTGTCAAACTCTGCTTGCTACTTTTCATTTTATCTACTATTCCTAAACCTCAAATGCCTTATCAGCTGTGTCCTTTTGATCAAAAAGTCCTCCGGGTATAATGCACAATATATGAGACACTGCCTGAACTTGTCATCTTTCAAACGCGCATAACTAAATTTTAGCTGCTCAAACACCTTACCCATGTCACTAAGCCCCTTTGTAGATTCCCTCAATCCTCTAGAGCATTTTCCATTCATATATGTCATCTACGCCCTTCATACTAACAGCTATAGTGATAATTGCAAGAGGCAAGCAGGCACATTCATTAGCAACTTGTTTTGCTGTTGCTTCTAATTCCGGGGTATTAAAAACTTGATTTCCAACTTTTTCCACAAATAAGTTCCATGCCTCCTCTTCAGTAAGAAGCCCCATTTTGATATCCTTGCAATCCATTCTCCGACAAACGTCAAGCAATTGAGTTGTTAATACTAATTTGCATCCATTATCAGGTGTAGGCTCAGGAATTCCTACATCCTCAAGATTGAATGCTTCCCACATATCATCAAGGATTAACAACCAGTTTTTCTCTTTTCCCAGCCATTTAAATAACTTGACAGCCATTTTTGTTTCATCCCCATATTGTGCAAAATCTCGATTCAATGCAGCTGCAATGTCTTTCTGTAAGTTCCCAAATTTTAGTGGTTGTGACACTGTCACCCAAATCACTTTATCAAATTTGTCACGGCCTCTTTGGAGTCTGTTGTTGATATGCTTCATAATGGTTTTTTTCCAACACCACCCATGCCATAAATTCCAACCTTTCTAACATCATTATCCATCAAGCAGGTCCAAATTTCTTCCATCTTGCTTTTGGCTGTTTCACCTACTAATGTTGTTACAGGTAAGATCTCTCCAACATCTGCAGGTTCATCAATCATCAAACTGTCACCAAAATCACCCTTTTGACGAAGATCCTCCACTTCTTTTATCTTCTTAAAAACACGTTTTGCCAAGCGTGCACGTGAAAGATATTTCCGCTTCGCAACTTCTTGCTCAATTGCAAAAGTTTCACGTTTGATAGTCTCTATATTTTGCAACCAAAGCTCAACCTCTTTTTTAAGTAATTTCCCTGGAATAAGCTCTGCACGTAATCTTGAATCTACATCTTCCTTCCGACTGTTTAGTTCATTCACTTCCCTTCTCAAATCACTCATATGTTGGTCCATGTGTCTATGATATTCCCAGCAAGTTCCTACTGGAGTCCACTTGTTACAAGTTCTATAACTGACCCAGCAAGCTCCATCTACAGATCGATGCATAAGAGACAATATTTTACAAGTCGTTGATCAAAAATCAAACAAAATTTAACCATAAAATTTGTTTATTTACTATTAGCAATCCATTAAGAATCCAAAAATTTCATGAAGAAGGGTCAAAGGAATCATCTAGGGGAAAAAGCTACTTTTACATTAAGAGACAAAGATTTCAAGAATCAAAGACACGACTTTCTTCTTCAACTACTTCTTCTAAGTTATATTTTGATGCATAAGGGCAAATATTTTGTAAGTCCTTGCTGAAAAATCAAACATAAGAATTTAATCATAAAATTTGTTTAGTTACTATTAGCAATCAATCAAGAATCAGAAGATTTCATGAAAAGCAGTCAAAAGAACCTTTTTTGGGTGGAGAAAAAGCTACTTTTACATCATGAAACAAAGATTTCAAGAATCAAACACTCAACTCACTTCTTCAACTACTAGTTGTAAGTTAATAGCATTGCAATTAGCCATTTAAAATTCTTCAACTAGTAACCACAAGAATCAAAGCAAAATAATGACAGGTAGATCCAGATCTGCAAGTTTTCAGAATAAATGTACCTGATTGATGGATCTTAACTTTGATTTATTTTAAGTACCACAAAACTCCCTTGCCAGTGTCTCCTCCCTTTTAAGAATTTGAGAATAGAAAATTGAATTTTCTTGTACGCGGAAAAAAAACGGTTCACTGAATCAGTAAGAGGAAGATCAGTAGCAAATTCCTTGTTGTGTAAAGGAAACAATATAATACAATATTCTGACTGAAAATAACCACCGACTATTTTAAGAGTAGAAATATTTGTCGTGAGGCCTTTGAAAAGTAAAGCTATAAAATTCGTCTTAGCACTTTGTAGTTGTACCCCTCCTCTGTTATGAAGCTTAGCAGGCGCGTGGGTTTGTAGACATTGAGTCAGTAGTAGCCGCCTTGTACCACATAAAAATCTTCTATAGATTGCATATCTAGCTGATATTTTACACCAGACACCATTTAAGCTGATATTGGGTCCACAAATTTCAGGCCAGCTGTAAGCCTTTGATTATTAAAAAAAAAACAAAAAAAGAACTTGGCCACTAACTGTCTAACTCTATGGCATAGATTAAAAAAAGAACTAAAAAATTATAGGATTAATCACATTAATGGTGTTTGAACTTCTGCAATATTCTTGTCGGTGCAACAGTAACTTTTTAAGCAAATAAATATACAATATATCAAACCTGGAAAAAAAAACAAGCACTTGCTGTGGGATCCCTCTGACATATGGGACCCACTTAAGCTTGTAGAAAAAAACACAAAAAGGAAGAAATCCATGTTTTTTTAAAAAGTCAAATAAGGCTGCGAGAAAAAAAAAAGGACAAGCACGTGCTTGTAGAAAAAAACACAAAAAGGAAGAAATCCATGTTTTTTTAAAAAGTCAAATAAGGCTGCGAGAAAAAAAAAAAGGACAAGCACGTTCAGTCATAGACACGTAATTAATGTGTCTCTTTTCTTATAAATAGGAGAAGATTTTTCCTCGTCAATATACAACAGAAAGAAAAAAATGGAGAGAGAGAATTATCTAGTTTTAGGAAAGGTTTCCTAAAACTAGAGGAGAGAAAAATAGTGATTATTATGGAGGGTTTTTTGGAAAACACTTGGAGTGCCACTATTTTTGTATTGCTCTCTTTGTATACCTACTATTTTTAATAGTGGAGGAATTATTTATTCGGAATTTATCTTGTGAACGTAGCTCTAAACAGTTAAAGGTAAACTACGTAAATTTCTGCGTGTCTCATTTCTATTTTTTCGCTTTTCTTTTAATTCTTTGTGTGAGCGCCCAACAAGCAGTATCACAAGAGGCCCAACGGCACTTACTAATTGATTTTCCTTCTCGTTCAGAAAACAGACTGACTTGCAAGAATCTTGCAGACCAAATTTGCATTTCATTGAATAATATGTTGTCTATAGAAAAGGTAAGGGATATAGAAGTCGAAATCTCTGCAGAAATTTATGTTGAATAAAAACGAAAAGGGATCAAATTTTACTGTTTGTACATTGATCAGTTCCGTATGAGTTGAGTAGCCATATGATCGTATCATCAGAACTGCAAAGGCAGAACAGCAAACTGCCGTCCACTGATCACGTGCAACTCAGATAGTTCCTCGTTGAAGCACAAATGGATATCATCAGAACAAGCTCGATTTTTATATGGCCAAGCAAGTATCTGATGTTGGAAAGCATGACGGGGAAAATCTTCAGCTAGAATCAGATGATCACATCAAAGACTGCTCTAATCAGCCAATATATTGTTGTTGTTTCATTAGGTGATCCTTTCAGGCATATTCCGGCAAATAACAAACGTCAACTTCTGGTAAGCATAAATTCAACACAAAAGGTTCAGTGATGCTAGCCATTGACAATCTCACTAATACAGATATTAGAAGCAGCAGTCCTTGAAAATAAACTTCTTAGAATCTCTCTCTCCACATCCCCATTTTTGGAACAAAACCTTGTTTCACCATTTGCTTCAAAACCAACTCAACCTCCCTAATCAACTTGTCATTGCAAAGCCCATGAATCAACTTCTTGTAAGATGCAAAACTAGGACTATTAGCCTCACAAATCATCATAGCCATGAATTCTTTTGCCTCCAGAAACTTCCCGGCATCAAGCAAACCATATAGAACTTCTTGATAAGACCCTGCATTTGGTTCGCATCCCTTGAGCTTCATTTTCTGCAGCAGCTCCATCCCATCTTCAATCCTTCCTTGTTTCCTTAACCCTGAAATCAAAATATTGAAAGTGATTGTATCCGCCACAATACCCTCATTTTCCATTCTCTCAAGCAAACCAAATGCCT
Source organism: Jatropha curcas (assembly GCF_041381405.1). Lineage (NCBI taxonomy): Eukaryota > Viridiplantae > Streptophyta > Magnoliopsida > Malpighiales > Euphorbiaceae > Jatropha > Jatropha curcas. Next base: position 38,274 of record NW_028322405.1, on the reverse strand, counting down.
TATTCACCTCCCCTTTTGCACAGAAGTAGTGCATCAGCGTTGAGAAAGTTCTCACATTAGGCCTGCATCTTTGTTTGGGAAATTCGTCGAGCACATTGAATGCAAACTGTAAATCCCCATTTTCACATAACCCTTTAATGAGAATATTAAGACAACAAGCATCAATTTCTACACCCAACATGGGAGCTTTCACATATATCTCATGAACTACATAAAAAAGCTTTGCAGATACTAGCATATTCAACACAAGATTAAAAGTTTTCACATTTGGCCAACAATTATACCCTTTGGGCATATCTAGAAGGGTTTCTATTGATTTATTGATTCGACCAGCTAAATGGCCATAAATCTTGATTACATTGTAAAAGAAATCGTTTGACAAACGACATGACTTTTCAAATTTGATTCTTTCCATAATTTCTTCAATGGCATCAAAGTTTTTGGCACAGGCAAGCTGGTTTATAACAACAGTGAAAATAGCTTCATTGGGTTTATAGTCTTTTCTCTTTGAGTATTGATTCCAGATAGAGATAACTGAATCTGGGTCTTTAATGTCTTCGAAAATTTTTAAAACTTCATTTGGAGACAACCAGTCTTTATGGTTCAGTTTGTAATGAGTATGAGGCGGATGTTGGGTTGACTGTGAAGAAGATGGTAAAGTAGAGCAAGAGAAAACGAAGGGAATATAGAAATTGGGTGATGGACAGTGCGTCTTGAATGAGCTTGAAGAGAGTGAAAGATTGATTTGTGAACTAGAAATGAACGGAAAAGCATTCTGTTCGTCTTCGATTTGCAGGCTGGTGGTTTCGTGCGAGAACTTATGAGTTAGGATTCCTACCTCGTGCAAACCGCAAAGCAAGCACCGAACGAATAACTATTTTTCTCTTAAGCAAATAATATTTTGTGCTAAGCAAGCAGCCGTCAAGGATATTGAGAATTAAGCCATTTTGACAACTTCCAACTGGAAATTAGTTGCCTTTTTCTTTTTTATTTGCGCTATCATCTGGATCAGATTATATATCGGGTCGAGCCGTAAATTGATATCAGATCAGCTTAGTTAGGTGGAATTTGCGGGTCTTCCTCAAGTCGGACTTTATCATATCGGGTTGTCATCCTATTACCTTCTTGTTGAATTTAAGGCAAAAATTAAAAAAATATTGAATCAGTTCAATTTTCAAAAATAGTATAAAATTGAAATATAAGAATTAATGTTATCATGTACTTAACTTGTAAATTTCTGTAATTTGTGTACTTTCTATACCAACAATTTAAGTTTTTAAGATTTTTGATTTTGATATGCAAATAGCCGTTTGATATATAGCTGACATAATTTTTTGGACGATAACTTTATGTAACTAAGCTCCATCTGTTTCCAAAAAATTACTGAAAAATATTTTCCAAATAACTGTTATTCGGTTACAATATTGAAAATTCATTAAAAATTAAAAAATTTTAATTCATAATAATAATAATAATAAATTTCATATTTTAAAATTTTTATTGTTAAATATAATAGTGAAAAAAATGATAAATTATGAAAGCCACTGGTAACCGACGGTGGTAGCCAATGGTGGTGGCCGTAGTGGTGGCCGGTGAGTGGTAGTGGTAGCTATCGATTATTAGTAAATTAAAAAATTATAAAATTTAAAAGGTTATAATAAGTTTGTCAAAATCCGAAAAATGTTTTACGCTCATGAAAATAGAAAGTCATTTTCCTTGAAAATGAATTAATTTTTTTTGTTAGGAAAATATTTTCCATTGATTTATTTTCATAAACGCCTCTATACAACAGGAAATTGTGAAAAATATGTTCTAGCAATTTATTTTACGCAAATACACGGAGCCTAAAAAAAAATATTATTTTCATGATTGCAAGATAATCAAGCCAAATAAGAAAAAATATTTTTTAGATGAAATTGTAACTCACACAACCAATGGATGATTATGAGCAGGCCAAGAAGCAATTCCAACCAGCCTTCCTCTCAAAAGAGGTGCTAGAGAGAGAGAGATAAACATTTTGTAATTTCTTGAAATTATTTAAATTTATTATCTTGCCATTACATAAATAACCTAGATGTGAACTTGAACATCAGCCAATTGACTAAAATTCATTGGTGTCATATACTTAGCATCTCCATTGTAGAGGCTGTAAGCTAACAATTGAGAAGCTGCTTGAGATGGATGATACAAATCCCAAAACAAATACTCACTTCTATTGCTACAAAGAATTGGATTTAGGTTCATAACATCCTACTTCTCCACTGTAATTTCCCAATCCACAACAGGCTGTCTTGATGTTCTTGAACCCTAAAATTTATAAATGGAACTTTTTAACATATAAAAATTTCAAAAAACAGTGCATGAGGAAACTAATTAGGACTTGAAAATTTCATAATTTTAGCCAAATTAATGTTGAGTAGTACAGGTACCGACCCAGTTCGAAGAAGTAAGGGGTCAAACTATAATTTTGATTGATGAGGGGGCCAAATTTAAATATTTTTTCAATTTTTTTAACGAGAAAAATTGAAATTTTTTTATATTGGGGGCCAAGGCCCCTTTGGGCCCTATATATGTGGGTTCCTCCCTACAGTAGTTCTTTAAAGTCTAATGTTTATAGTGAGCATTCCGGCAACCGAGCCAAATCGAATTAGCTCGATTTTGGTTTATGCAAAAATATTTTGATGTATCAAATTTTAAACCAAATAGTATAATAAATATAATTGGTTTGGTTCGGTTTGAATTTGATTACTCCAAATCTAATTAGTTATTTTGAACTTAAAATAAGGTTAGTTATATACAGTAACCAGATAAAAAATCGAAAACCAAATGGTTTTTTACATACAAACCGATTGGTAATCAAATTTTTAAAATAACTATCTGAATCTGACCAAAATAAATTGGCTCAGTTTCTCGGCTAGAAACCGAAAATTGCTCACCCTTACTAACGCGTGTGTGTGTATATATAATGGCAGGGATAAGCATAATTACCAAAAGAAGGATAGTTGTCAAACAAATCCATAGTCATAGCATAGGTATTTCCAAGAGAATACTTGAAGTTTGGCAATTCTGAAGTCATCCTTTGCAATAGAGTGAGAGTTGAGTTATAGAAAGCTTGAGCAAAGTCATTCAAAAGCTGCATACAACCTTCACCACCTTCTTTTTCATTAATGGCTCTTGCATATGGACAACAACCAATTGGTGGAACTCCTATTATACCAAATTTCCTTGCACCCATATTATACACATCCTGTCATAATACAAGCATGCAAAAGAAAAAAAAAAAAAAAGGAAAAAAGAAGATAAAACCCATAAGTTGGTGAACAAAACCATTAGAAAGGTGAATGTTATTTGTCCTAAACAAAGTTCCCAGTACTATAAAAGGGAAAAAGATCAGGATAGAACCTTCAAATGAACATGGTATGCAGATTGGACACCAGCCACGAACTCTTCTTTGGGTGTATTGTTTTTTGCCCGCATGTAATCAAAGAATTCGTTAGCTCCAAAGCAGAAAATGTATAAAGCTTTGGAAAGAATCTTAGCTGTTGCCTTTGGACCTCTAACTTGTGTGATATTTCCTATGACTGTATTAAATTGTTGAATTTGCAGCGATAGAGGCACAACTGCATTCTGCAGGTTTCCACCAAATCAAGAATCTATTGTTAGGTTTATCATCACTAAGTAAAGTTGATTCAAATTAACGAGTTTATATAAATAAAAAAATGCCTTGTTTTTGGCTTCTTAGAAATTTCTTGCGGGTCTAGGATGGTTCCATGCATGAAGCTAATCAAACAAAAGTTTTTTTAAAAAATATTACCGTTTTGTGAAATATTTTCATTTGAATTAAAACATTATTTATAATTGGTTTAGTGTATAAATGGATACATACACCGGGTGTAGATAAGTGTTTTGTTCCCTATTTACTTATAGAAGCATGTAAAAAAATTAGTTTAACAACCTCTAAGACAATTGAAATTGTTCAGTATTTCTTTTCTAGTATCCAAGGAGATAAAATATTTCAAATACATTATTTGTTATATATTACATCAAGGGCTCATTAGGTTTAACTTGGAGATCGAACTTGGGATAATTAAGTCCTAAGATAAAAGTTTGTACTGTTAAGCCAAACATCATTTGCTAACGATTCAGTATTTAGATTTAACATTAAATTGATGTTTTAATGATTTTTTTTTGAAACATAAATTTAAATATACGTATCAATTTCAAGTGTATAAAATATATCTAAAACAAAATCTTAAGAACAGACTCACCCATGCTTTGGATCCAGTATCATCGAAAATGCCAGACCCAGCAGAAGCAAAGTTCACACCTCGTTGAATCTTCTTTTGAAAATGAATGGGGGTTGTCCGATTCATAATGTCAAGAAAAGCTGCTGGACTCTTCTTAAACCCAAACTTCATTGCTAATAAATATAATAAACCACACACAAATAACGCAGTAAGTATTATAAAGAGAGATAGCCATCAAACTGAAAAAAAGAGATAGTACTACTGTTGAAACTGTACCTAATTGGTCACCAATATTATAGCCATTGCTGAACCTTCCTGTTGGTCTTGATTGAGGAAAATCAATCCCATTGTAACGGAAATTAGCCCTTGCATAGGAATTTAAGTAACTGTTAGTTCCAATATCAATGGCAGAGTCTCCAAAAATGAAAATAGCAGGCAAGGTCCTCTCATATGCATATGTAGGGTTAATAGCAACAACACATAGAGCTAAAAGGAGAAAGTAAGAAGAAAAGTTTGACATTTTTGCCATGAGAAAGGAAATCAGTAATGGGTTTTTGTCTGATTTTCTTGCCTTTCTTAATTCTGAGAATCTATCTTATATATATATCAGCAGGATGAACACCATTCTTTTGTTTTATTACACCAAGAAATTAACATCATCAACTAGGTGAATTAATTAAACATTTTTTGGAGGCATTTTTCTTGTTTTTTACATTAATTTATGTTATAAAAATGAATATTAATTATTGTTAATCATAATACAAACAACTTTAGTGGTAGAACGGATTGCCCTAAAACCAAAATTCATCCTTATTCATTAGCATTTGTCAAGAAATATAAAACCGTTTTCATAAAAATTATAAGATAAATGGTAAAAAACGTGAAAAAAGATAAATTTATTAGTCTTTCGTCTTTCTACATTTTCCTTTTGGAAGATTTCATCCGCAGGAGACGATCTTATTCTTGCAATTGTATGTACGCTTAATTTTCTTTTTCGTTGTTAGTTGTAATAGCGGTTGTGAACCCCCTCCCCAAATATCAATGCATACAAATGTATGTGACTAAGGAAGAAATGCACGTGAATGCGTGTGAGTCGCCACCTTGTTTAATTGTTTTAGGGTAAACTAGGAAAACCCTAAGTGACTCTAATTTTAATTAATCTAGTTACTAGATTAATTATTCCAATGTCTAAGGCATGGTGTGCAAACCCGAGATGGATCCTGAGTCTATGTCATGCTGATAAACTAACCATGAAATGAATGCTTTGCAAGGTGATTAATGCGATATGGACCAATTTTAAGTGATTGCGACTTGCCACTCGGGGTTAAATCCCAAACGTGCCTACGTACTTCCGTTTGAATGGAAGATCAAAGTCAGCGTAGTTCGATAGGCCTCCTTTGAAGGGCTTTGAAAGGGGATGCTTTATGCATGAGTGTGTGTATGCTCTGTGCATTTTGTTTAGACATTTTGTCAAAGAGTTGATTTTTAGGCATTTGATGCCAAAAATGTTGATTTTGATGGCTTTCAGCCAAAAAGATTGATTTAGGCAATTAGTTTGCCAAAAATTGATGTTTTAGGCGATTGTCGCCAAAATTGATTATTTTTTAGGCTTTCAGCGAAAATAAATTGATTTAGGCAAATTATTGCCAAAAGCTGATGATTGGGCGATTGTCGCCAAAATTAATTACTTTAATTGCAATGTAGGCAATTTTTTGCTGAGAGAAAACGTGTTTAATTAAAGCTTTTTAGTCACAATTATTGATTAATTGGACTTAAGCCTGGACTGTTCGAAATAAAGGTAACTATACCATAGCCATTTAATTAACTAGGTATTTTAAGTCAATATTGTCGGATTTAGGCTTTAATACCACGATTATTGATTAATCGGGCATTTAAGCCTAATTATGTTTAATTGAGGCAAATTTAATTGCCTAGTGATGACATGAATGCATTTATGCAGTTGTAGAGTTATTAGGAGTAGAAGAGAAGCATGCATGAAGTGCTAAAATTAAATAGGCAGAGTTTAGTTTACATACCTGATTAATCGACAGCCACTTCTCAACTCCAGGTTAAGCTCCTCGTTAAGGGAATATTAATTAATTTAGCTTTAGTGACCAAATAACAAAGCAAGAAAGCGATAAAAGCTAAACTAAAATGCAGAAAAGCAGTAAAGAATCGCAAGGAGCGTGAGGGAGAAGGAGCGTCCGTCACACAGACTGGGTGAGGAAAACAGAAGGCCCGAGGCTGCTTTTATAGGCAAAAATCGGACTGTTTCGGCGGCCAGGGCCGCCGGGGTCGGTGGCCGGGGCTGCCGTGTCCGGCGGTCCGAGCCGCCGTGCCCAGTGGTTTTGCTAATTTCGTTCCGGAGGCTTTTTCGGGAGTTCCGGACCTCCGAAAAATATTCCGGGACCAGTTCCGCGATCCTCGCGACGTCCCGGATGTGTCAAATACCATATTGACATACTTTCGGTGAACTTCCAAAATGGCCTCCGGTCCGGCCGGACTGTTGCAGTCCGGGAAAACTGGCTCTTTGAGCCTCAAAATTTGGGTATTCATAGCGGTTAGATGTTAGTGTTTAAAATACAAGTATTTAATAAAATAATTGTTTGATTAATTGGTAAAATAATTCTAAAATTTTAATTATTTGTACTTATCAAATACTAAACATATGAAACACTCACTAGCCTATAAACATTATTATAAATATTTATGTTACGTTGAACCATATAATTAATAGAAGTACTGCCTTATCAATATTTCATTAGCAAATGATATACGGATGCTACTATAAATATTACATTACCAAATAATATTTAATAAAAGTGCTATTTTGTCAAAATGCTAGCAGATTGACTTGTCTAGGCTCGGTCCTTAGTCTTATCTATAGACCAAATCAATGAAAATTTGAATTTTTATTGAAAATAAGTATTTATAACCATATATTAAAAAAAAAGATAAATTAAGAATAATTTTTGAAAAGAATTTCTATTTGCATTGGTTTGGTCCGTAGTTGGAATCATGTACCAAGTCCATGTAAACATTTTCCAAAGAGTAAACTCTACATAAAAAGTAGTGGCTAAACAAGGCGGCTTTTCTTTAATTAACTTTAATTAAAAAAAAAAAAAAGCCAAGTGAAGTGGGAGTAATCACGTAACCCTTATTGTGGGGTTTTAACCCTGTTTATATATAAAAAGATTACAAATGTTACAAGGTTTGCCAAGTGCTACACATATTGTAATTCCATTGGCCCAATGTATAAATTTCACTATATATTTTCGGTGATTATTTTTGTAGCTAGCGCCCTAAATTTTAGGGGTAATCCATCATAATCCTATAATTTTACATTTGAGCAACAATATACCTCTCATTAAAATGTAATATGTGTCAAATTATTTTATTTCTGTGATGTAAATAGTTATTATTAAAATATAAAAGTGTAAGATTATAATTGAACTCCAGAAAAGTTTAAAGGGCATAAACTTAATCACTGAAATAACATAGTCATAGTTATATAAAACAAACAAAATAAAACCAAAAATACAAACAAAACAAAGATACCCTCTTTATTCTAGAGACAATATCATTATTGAATTCATTAATGCTGGATTCAACATTATTACAAAACCAAAATGCTGTGTGTGTGTGTGTGTATATATATATATATATATATATATTGTTTTATTTATTTTTTAATTATCCTATTAGAGTTGAATCTCTGCCAGCTGACCAAAGTTGATTGGTTTCACAAAGTCAGTGCCTCCATAATAGAGGGTTAGGGCTGTTAGATTGGTTGCAGCTTCTGATGGATGATACAAGTCCCAAAATAAATACTCCTTCCGATTCTGACAAAGGTTAGGGTTTTCTGTTTTGTTGCAATACCCTACTCCATTGTAATCTCCCGACCCACAGCAAGCTTCCTTTATTTCCTCGAAACCTAGGGTATTCAAAAAGTGAAGATTTTATTAGTAATTTATTGAAAAAATCAAGTCCCGTCAAGCTTAAAATAAAGTTTAAACTCAGCTCGTTAGTTTAAAAAATTGGTGGTTCATTTATATATTCAAATTCGAGCTTGACTCCTTTATCAAATGAATTCAATAAGTAGGCTGGAACTCACCTCGTTAAACTTATTGAATAAACTTTTTTTTCAAAACCAGAATGTCAAAAAGAGATTGAGCTGCTTTGACTTATTTATAAACCTAGTTATAGTATGTGTTAAAATGACCAATTCATAGAAATATAATTACTTAATTGTGATAATTCTTGAACTGCACACATACCATATGTGCGATGATTCTTCAAGATATAGCTGGTCATATTGTACACATTTCCAAGTGAATACTTCATTTCTGGAAATTCAGATGTCAATCTTTGTAAGAGAGAGCGAACAACGAAGTAGAAACGTCGAGCAAATTCATTTGGTGCTTTCAAGCAACCACCGTTACCACCCAAACTCTTGTTCATAGCACGCGAAAAAGGACAGCAGCCAATTGGTGCAGCACCTATTATGCCAAATTCCTAGCTCCCATGTTGTATAAGTTCTGCCATTTTAATCAACACAAGAAATCTTATTCTTGAACCGAATTGCGATGGATCTTATTTGAGAAATTTATAGTAACGGATTTTAATAGAATCAAACAGGAAATTTATCTGGTAGCTATTGGATTTATATATACCTTTAGATGTTGGTAGTAAGCTGACCGGAGAGTGGCCATCAATTGTTCTTTGGTTATATTGGCTCTAAACGAAGGGTATCAAGAATGTCGTTTGAACCAACACTGAATATGAACAAAGAGTTGGAAAGATTCTTAGCAGTTTCATCAGCACCCTTCATCTCAGTAATATTTTCACGGACTAATGCAAATTGCTGAATCTGATCTCTCAATGGTACGACTCCATGCTGATATTTGAATTTTAGAACAAAATCCGACAATCAAGAATCAAGATTATTAGTTTTTAATTATGCTCCGACCAAAACTATATAAAGAAACAAAAACTACTTAATTAACACTGAACAGTAAATTCATTACCGGATGAAACCTCGGTTGAGATTGCTAATTAACTACTTAATTAACACTTCAGAATAGCATTTTATATAAAACTCACCCATAATATTTTTCCAGTTTGATCAAGAATTCCAGATCCTCCAGATGCAAAGTTCACTCCTTTCAGTATTTCCTCTCTGAAAATCGACATATTGTTGACAAGATAAAGATAAGGTAGCGGGCTCCTTTCATATCCAACAGCATTGCTGAACAAAAGTTGACAAGCAAGAATTATCAGTAAACTATTTTGGCATATAAGATGACTTATTACATTTCTTTAAGATGAATTAAGTATCATATCCTCAGTAATTACTACTTCCATGGAGCTTGGAATTAATGCTAGAATTGAGATCCATACATGTTTGTTATACGTACTGATAGCCTAATAAATATATTAAGAACATATCTGTAAAGAGTTAAGATGTAAATGACAGTAAAAAACGTTGAAAGACATAATAAATATTATAGAAGACCGAGCGTTACAACCTCAGAAGATTCAATAACGCTCAGTCAATCGTTAATAACCCGAGACAATCACTCCGGAAATGAAATACGTACCAAGTCGATCAGCAAGGTTATAACCATTACTGAACCTCCCTGTAGGAATTGAGTCAGGAAAATCAATCCCATTATAAGGGAAATTGGCAAGTGCAGTCGTTCCATTCAGAAAATTGTTAGTCCCCAACATCAAATGTAGAATCACCAAATATGAAATTGCTGCTTGGCTTGGGCATCCACTTCTGCAATGAAAGACTTACTAACAAGAGCAGAAAATAATTGTAGCTAAAAGACAGTTTTCCCTTTGCCATGAAATGAATCGAAGAAAATAATTATTGTTTACTACTAAAATTTCTCTGTATTTCTTCTATATATATATGAACTTGGCTCTGTCTTTATTATCATTATTTTTATTTTATTTTTGTCATATATTCCAAAAATGAATGCAACAGGTAAGGACATCACGTGTCATTATCAGAACATAATAATACATAGAAGAGCTAATTAACATTATATATGGGCGGATTAAACTATTTGCTCATTCGCAAATTTTATCTTAGGATATAAGTATAATTTTTGGCCAAATATATGAAACCTTATTTGTAAAATAACCATATGTTTTGTCTGAATGAACTACAGCAGCTATTTATATGTTCTTGCAATAATTTCCGCATATTTTGGACGCACCCACTAAAGTTACAGCCCATTGTTTGCCATTTTATGAATATAATAATAGCATAGTTTATCACTAAAAATACCCAATTGCATGTTGCCATATTCAATTGTTTTTTTTCTTTTAACTAATTTTTCGTTGCAATTCTAGCTTTAGTTTAATTTTTTCAAAGTAATATTTTATTTATTTTATTTATAGTTATTTAACAAATAATAAATTGAAATTACATATTATTTAAGAAATTAATCAGTATTTTTATTTTATAATAGATAAAAATAAAAATAAAATATCCATCTTAAATTTTTAAACATACATATTACTTCATAATATATTAATAAAAAGTATATTCTTAATGATCATTACATATTTTAACAGTTAACAATTGTCAGCTAATGGATCTAGCTTAATTCTAAGAATCTTTCTTATATATATGAGCAAGATCGACATTATCACTGAATTTCGACTATATCCGGCTCGAGTACTGCAGGGTCCATTGAAGAAGTGATCTTCTAATATAACAATTTTTCGTAACCCAATATTCAAGCTCGATACTTTGATTAAGAGGAAGGAGACTCAATCACTCAACGTCAATCAACATTAGCATCAATGTGACTTTTTTTTACCAAAATTCAACATCATCAACTAGGATGAATGAGTTAAGCATTGTTTTCAAGGCATTTTTCTTGTTGTTTACATTTATGTTATAAAATTGAATATTAGCTGGGTGCTAATCGATTATGATATAAGACAACTACATCATTGACAGGGCGGATGTTTGCCCTACTGATAATATTTACATATTAATCAAACAAATATGTTCTTGTTCATTGATTTTTTCCAAGAAGTGCCAAACCATTTTCCTAAAAATAAAAAGACAATGGTAAAAAAACATGGGAAAAATCAATTTTCTTAAATAATATTTGGTCCTTCTTCTTTCTGAATTTAGTTCGGTTCATTTTCGGTTCCTAAAAATGAAAGAACTGAATTTTTGGTTCGGTTCTGATTCTTCTTAAGAACCGTACCGGAATCCAAATTGCACAGCCCTATGCAGAATACAAGAAAAAATTTCTGTGATGTCCTTTTGTCCATAAAATAAACTATTTTTCTTTTTGGCTTATCATAAATTATAATTTGTTTTTTTTAAAAAAAAGGTTCCCTCAAAGGATGAATTCTACTTCCGCTAATCCAACCACAGTTAAATTTTTATTTTTGTTAGGCAAACATGTTAGTCAAATTTTGGAATAAGCAACAAATTAAAATCATGGCTCATTTATGTTTTTAAATTGGTATATATATATAAAAAAAAAAAATTAGCAAAGAATTATTATTTAACTATATTTATTATTGGGTAGTCATTATTTTCAGAGCTCGTTTGTTAATGTTAGAGCAAGTATTAATAAACTAACTTTGACCGAAAGGACAGTCGAACTTCATGAATCAACGTTGATTCTCTGCAAGGATATTCTGGACGAGGAATTGAGCAAGCTAAAGGAGTAGATGCGGAAGCAATGCGAAGAAACAGCTGAAAGTTTTTTATAAAATTGTATGGTCCTAAAATCCAAATGTTAATTCTCAATTAGGACAATATTTACTACTCCTTCTATTCTTTTCGTTTGTTTTGTTAATTTTTTTATCGGTCTCAAAATGTTTGCAAAATTTTTAAATTTAGACATGTAAACCATTATTTTTCTCATGATAACCTATGATACTTATTAAATGAGAGACTTTTATTAATATATTAATCAGTTAAGGTTTAAATGATAAAATAGTTTAGGTTTAAATGATAAAATAGTTTTTGTTGACTAAATTTTTAATATGCGTGTTTTATCAAACCATATAAATAAAATGGAACGGAGATAGTATTTCTTTATCTGAATTAACAAAACATGCTTCGGAAATAACGCTACTCATATATGTATATATACATTGAATTAGTATGAAAAGGAATTAGACCTATTTCATGAAAATAATTAGCTATCATTAAACTAGAGTATATCTATCCATAAAAACCCTCCGCAGTAAACCTAGGCATGACTATAGTTTGGTTTTAAATGAAACTGAATCAGTCGAAACTGAAACTAAATTATCGAATAATTTTTAATTTTACACTATAATCGAAACCAACTAGGTGTATAGAAATTGGTTTCAATTCCTCATTTTTGACAATTGTAAAAAAGAAAAAAATTTGTGAAAATAAAAGAATATCAATAAATATTTGTTCATTAAATATGCTTATTGAAATACCAACAAGTATTGGAAATGAGGTCTATTGGATTCGGATATATATCCTGTTTAATTCAATTAATCATATATATCCTGAAATGGAATATTAGGTTACTTTTAGTGGTTTATAATTTCAAATCTATATCATTTGATGTACGGAAAACATTAATTATTTTTTTAAATATTGAAAAAGGGAAATTTGAATCTCGATCTATTGCTCGATCGCAATGCACTGATCATTAGACTATATGCCTAGTGTGCAATGACAACATTAATTAAACTATAGTAGAAAACCGAACAAAAAAGAAACCAAAATACAGGGCAAAACAAATATACTCTTATATTTTAACTCGAAAATAACATTATTGAATTGATAAATTACTGGATTAGAGTATATATAAGACATTATTATATACTGAACCACAGTGGTAATATAAGTTTAGATTTGAATCTCTGCCAGTTTGGCGAAGGTTGATTGGTTTCACGAATGGACTGTCCTCCATAATAAAGAGCTAGGGCTGATAGGTTGGTTGCGGCCTCAGAAGGATGATATAAGTCCCAACATAAAGTACTCTTTACGATTCTTACAAAGGTTAGGACTTTGTGCTTCATTGCAGAACCCTACGCCATTGTAATCTCCGGATCCACAGCATGCTTCCTTTGTTTCCCTTGAAACCTAAGACATTAAAAAGTGATGGTTGTGTTAGTAACTGTTAGAATTGACTTGCTTAAATCGAGTTTATAGACCAAATCTATGAAAAAATAAATTTTATTAAAACCCAAGAGTAATTTTTGACAATTCACTTAAGAAAAGAGAACAAATTTTTAAAAAAACTTCAATTTTCATTAGTTTGAACCATAGCTAGATCTATAGATGAGTTTAGGGCAAGTCTAATCGATATTATAAAGTGGGTAAGCAACAAAACGTGACTATTTACTAAGAATTGTAGAGTAAATCTAATATTTATTACAATATGTCTCCGTAATTAGTTATAATTAGGCTGTAAACAATATCAAGTTGAATCAAGTTTAGTATAAATAGAGAGCTCGGCTCAATTCAACTTGTTAGTTAAATTTTTTTTTTTTTTTTTTTTTTTTTTTGCGACTCATTTATATGCTCCAATTAAATTTGGGCTCGAGCTTGGTTCATTTATTAAATGAACTGTATAAGACTTGAACTCGACTTGTTAAACTTGTCAAATGAGCTTTTTCGGAACGAAGCTATGCAAAGTTCATAGAGTAGCTTAAATTATTAAGATCCCTCGTTATAGTATACACAATCAATTTAAAGAAATAAATTGAACATAATAATAATCCTTAAACTGTACACTTACCAAAGGAACGAGGATTCTTCATGACAAGTTAGTCATATTGTACATATTTCCAAGTGAATACTTCATTTCTGGAAATTCAGATGTCATTCTTTGTAAAAACAGCGTAAACAATTGTGGTAAAAAACGTCGAGCAAATTCATTTACTGTTCTCAAACAACCACCATTGCCACCCAAACTCTTGTTCAAAGCACGCGAAAAAGGACAGCAGCCAAGTTGGTGCAGCAACTAAAATACCAAATTTCCTAGCTCCCAGATTGTATAAATCCTGCCATTTTAATGAAAACGAGAAATCTTATCCTTTAAACTGAATTCAAATGGATCTTATTATTTGACAAATTTATAAATAATGGGTTTTAATCGAATCGAACAAGGGATTTATCTGCTAGCTATACGGTTTATATATACCTTTAGATGTTGGTAGTAAGCTGACTGGAGATTTGTCATCAATTGTTCTTTGGTTACGTTGATTCCTAAACGAACGGGATCGAGGATGTCATTTGAACCAACACTGAGTATGAACAAAGAGTTGGAAAGATTCTTAGCAGTTTCATCAGCACCCCTTCATCTCGGAAATATTTTCACGGATCAGTCCGAATTGCTGAATCTGATCTCTCAATGATACAACTCCGTGCTACATTTTTTGAATTTTAGAACAAAATCCAACAACCAAGAATCAAGATTATTAATCGTTAATTTTATATAAATACTCACCCACAATTTGCTTCCAGTTTGATCAAGAATTCCAGATCCTCCAGAAGCAAAGTTAACTCCTTTCAGTATTTCCTCCTTGGAAATCGACATATTGTTGACAAGAGAAAGATAAGATGGTGGACTTCCCTCGTATCCGAATAGCATCGCTAAAATAAAAATTACAAGCAGAAATTATCAATCAATGTTCATCATTTTCTATACAATAACATAAATTTAATACAGTTCTTCAGATGAATTAAATCTTCACTGATTACTATTTTCATAAAGCTTGGAATGCTAAATTAAGATGGATATGTCGATTATAGTTTTTTTTTTTTTTTTTTTTTCTACTTTAAAAAAGAACGTTGAACACATGCATGAGACAGGATCAGGACACACCCTTTAGACAAATACGTACCAAGTCGATCGGCAAGGTTATACCCATTGCTGAACCTCCCTGTAGGAACTGAGTTAGGATAATCAATCCCATTATAAGGGAAATTGGCAAGTGCAATCGTTCCATTCAAGAAATTGTTGGTCCCAACATCAAATGTAGAATCACCAAATATAAAAATTGGTGGTGGATTGGCCTCCACTGCTACAATAGAAATAGTTACTAATAGAGGAAGAAATAACTATAAGCAAAAGACATTTTTCCCTTCTCCATGAATCACAGAATCAATGGAATTAATATCAAAATTCTCTGTATCTGTCTCATTTTATATACGAACTTGTTTCTGACTTTAGTGTTTTATTTTCATATTATTGTTATTATTCTTATTCTTTTGCAAAAATGAATAAACAGGTAAAGGTAGCAACGTCATTATCAGAAACATAATAATACCTAGAAGAGCTAATTGACATTAAAATGGGCGGATTAAGCTAGTTTCTGATGGGAATTAGCTTAGGATATAAATATGATTTTGTCCTAAATTTATGCAATCTTTTCTTGTAAATTAACTTTTTGTAATTTGTCTCATATAACTACGTATGTGCTTAATTGCATGTGGAACATAGTATCTGAATATTTTCCAATTTCATAATAAATAAATCAATCACATTTTTTTTTTTTGAAAGGAAGCCAATCACATACTAGATCACTAAAATAATATACAATTGCACATTTCCATGTTCCAATCCTCTTTTTTAAAATAAAATACTTCTTGCTTATAAAAATGAGATTCTCTAATAATTTTTTCATTCTTGTCTCTTTTTTATTTCTTCGAAAACTATTAATAAGTAGATTTAGGCATGTTGGATAACAATCTTTGAGCTAACTTTATGTTTTTTTCCAGGTAAAAATTAATTTTATTAATTATATCGTTCGGTAATATAATATTTATAATAGCTTTTAGAGATTGATGAAATTTTTATCAAACGTTAAATATCTTAATATTTAGCGTTTCATTAAGATTAATTAAATTTTTTGATAATCATATCCATTTTTTTTCCTCCTATTCAATTAATTAAACATCTAATGTCTTTTTTAGTCATTTTAAGTTAATTAACTAATTAACAACTATTTTACCGAGTAATTCTAATTTAAACCGTTATATAGTTAGAAGCCTACCAGCTAAAAGCTAATATCTAACAATAACTTTAGTAAAATATGTAACAGCACATTAAAATAATTAACATCTATTAAAATAGCTAGTATTATCGAACATGCCTTAGTAGATTTTTGTCATTTTTCAAAATAGCTAAATAATACTTTTAAAAAATTATTATAATTGCTTAGCATTGGTATGTTTTCACAAACTAATTAGAATTTTGTTATAATTGCTTTATACTGCACTAATATTTTACTTACTAAATTTAACTTATTAAATTTGAAGCATGTGTTAATTAAACATATATGATTTACATTCAAGATTAGTTAAGACATCCTCAAAAAAAAAAAAAAAAAAAATTATTCAAGACATTAATAGTTTTTTTTAATTTTTCTAATATAATATTTTCGGTTTTTGGAATATAATTAGTTTAAAAAATTACCAGGTTTATGGAATATTACGAGGACATAGTTAAATAAAACAATTAAAAAATGAAAAAAGAATTAACTAGCTAGAAGAGGTTACCTAGAGAGATTCGATCTTCTACTTAGATATTATCTCGTTTGGCTTTTTTCCTTCCTTCCAATTTATGAAAGCTAACTCAATGCCATTAGGACAAACTTCAAAGCTAATTAATGGTTTTCTTCAAGAAATTCAGATAAAATAGGATTAATCAATAGCATTAGGACAAACTTAAATGTGGTGCCAACGATATTTCCCTAATTACAAGTTATTTTTAACGTAATGTACTTGTGCTGAATTATAAAAATTGAATCTTGAATAAATAGCTTATTGAGCTGAATAATTTAAAAATCGTATTAAAAATTTATTGTTGGATAGTTAAGAAATAGTATATGATGTGGTTTCATCTAATAGGTTGATATTTTGACATTAAGCTATTTTGACATAATGACATGTAGGTCCACTAATAACCACATTGAGATTCTAACGATTCCTAGACAGTGGCTATGATTGCTAAAAAAAAATAAAATTTAATGCTACAATTTTGATATGATATGAATTTTGATTTTACGAATTTATTTACAATGAGTATGTAAACATTAAAATATGATATGGAAGTAGTTCATTTTCAAAGAGCTGTATATATATAAATCTCCGAAAGAGAGAAATGTAGGATAGGTAGAAATTTTATGCGGCAACTTGCTATTGTTTGGGCTTGCAAGTATTCCTGTAGGTAGACATGACATTGATTAATTATGTCTCCTCCACCCTTGTTTGGAACGACGGTTGTCCTATAATGCCCGTTCAAAATTCAAATTCAAGTTTTTTTTTCCTTGAATGCAAGAAAATTTCGACCAATAGTCGATAAGCAAGAGTTGCGGGTAACATTCATTTGTTCTTTTCTTTGCCACGAACATTAAAACTCCGTTCAGCAACGGTTTTTCATATAACTTTTACGTTTTGATAAATCAAAACGCTAGTTCTATTATTTATCATGTTCGATAAACTAACAATTGTAATAGTATTTAGAGTTTGGGGGATATATTAGTTAAACAGTTGAGAGCTACTATCATTTAAATAGCTAACTTTATCGAATAGACTCTGCAAAAATCGAACTGAATCTTTCCACGTCACTACAATCATTCTACCCTGAATGTAACTTTCATCTCTACAGTTTCCACTCTCAAGTCTTGTAAAGAAAATTTATAGGAATTATAGCCGCACGGGATATTAATTTGTTTGCTTTTGAAGTTATATTATTGGAATAAAATTGCTAGCTGGATATATGGGTTGAACTGAGTACAAAACCTAATTTTAAAAAATTAATTTGGAAGAAATAAGTAAATTTTGATGATTAATCTTTAATAATATATTCCAAATTAAAAGGTGTGATTTTGACATAAATTTAAGGTTATTCAAATATAAACTATATCATAAAAATATTTATAAATTAATTCAATATTCCATGAATTTTAATTTTGATGCTCCACTTTTATTTGAAAGAATGCTAAAAATATCTAAAATTTGACTAGATTATTACTAAAATTTTAAAATTCCATAAAACATTTCAGGTTAATAATTAATTAAAATTGTTAGACTTTCTATTTTTCTTATTTATATGTTTTCATTCTCTTAGACATATACAATGGCCATTTTTTTTTTTCTTTTAATACTCAATTTCTTTGTATTTTGTTCTTTCTATTGTAGTAAGTTTACATCATGTGTGAGCCATTTAAAAGTTGCAATAGCTTTGTTTTCTTCCATTTTGCTTGAAACTGTATAACATAGCAGGACTCGAGCTCGTAATCTCTCACCTTTTGTATTTTTATAGAAAGTGAGAAAACCAATCAGACTAAATTTAATTAAGCTTAGAATTTTGTATAGTTTATTGATACTGTTATAGCACTAGATGATGGTTATGAGAATCAAATTTTAAATGCAAATGTTTTTTACAAATACTTTGAGTGAAAGACTTATTTACACATGTAGGGATCCATCTCATATACTTAATCAATCAAAAACACTTTTTTGGTTCAGACGAAGGTATTTTTTATTATTTACTTGGAAAAAAAAGAGAAGATAAAATAGTAATAATTATTATAAAAATCTTTTTCTTAATTGGTTTAGTGCACGAGTGATCTAATACACCGAGTATAAACAAGTTTATCTTACTTTGAGAATGATCATATTATTTCACTTATTTATGAACTAATATTAGTATGATTATCAACCACTGGCCAGAGATGCAGTTGATTAAAAGAGGCGTCAATTGACCCATCTTTTTTTCTTCACTACAAAAAAAACGCACAATTGCGACCGATTTTTTGCGACCGACTTAATTCGGTCGCAATTTTGAGACCGATTTGCGACTTATAAGCCACCGGTCGCAAAATTTGGAGCTGAAAGTTCCCGCGAGAATGGTTAATGATTTGCGACCTCTGTACTACGGATTTGCGACCGATTTGTGGACTAAATGTTCTTCTGTCGCAAAACTTCGCACGTAAAAAATGGGCCAAAGTTCTGAGACCGATTGGAGACTACATTGCGACCGATTTTTTGCGATCGATATAGTTAGTCGCAAATCGGTCGCAAATTTTGAGCCTAGTCAAACGACGTCGGCTCATTAAAAATTGCGACCGATAGTTATAACATTTGCGACCGATATGTCGGTCGCAAAATTTAGGGCTTTAAGCGTCGGGCCCTCTCTTTTTTTCTTTCTTCTTCTTTCTCTCTTCTCCTTCTCCTCTCCTCTCCTCCGTCCGCAGCGCCACTCCGGCCCCTCCTGACACCGTTCCAGCCCGCCTAACGCCGGGCAGCCCCGCTCGCTTTGCACTCCGGTCAGCCTGTTGCGAAAATCTGAGGTTAGTTTTATTTTGCGATTAATTTTCCAATTTTTTTTTTTTTCGATTTTATTTGTTTTTATTGTATTTAGTTATAGTTGATTTTGTATATAGAGTTGCGATTAGAATTTTTTAGGGTATTATTATTATTATTATTATTATTATTATTATTACTGTTCTTATTATTATTATAATTATTTGTATTATTGTTGTTGTTATTATTACTAATATTATTAATATTATTATTATTATTATTATTGTGATTGTTATTATTATTATTATTATTGTTATTATTATTATTATTACTACTGTTCTTATTATTATTATTATTATTATTATTATTATTATTATTATTATTATTATTATTATTATTATTGTTGTTGTTGTTGTTGTTGTTGTTATTAATATTATTATTAATGTTATTATTATTATTATTGTGATTGTTATTATTATTATTATTATTAGTATTATTGTTATTGTTATTGTTATTGTTGTTGTTATTATTATGATTAGTATTATTATTATTAGTATTATTGTTGTTGTTATTAATATTATTATTCTTAATGTTATTATTATTATTATTGTGATTGTTATTATTATTATTAGTAGTAGTATTATTGTTATTGTTATTGTTGTTGTTATTATTATTATTGGTATTATTGTTACTGTTGTTGTTGTTATTATTATTATTATTGTGAATGTACTTGTTATTATTATTATTAGTATTATTGTTAATGTTGTTGTTGTTATTTTTTTATTTTAATTTAACATATATATGCAACTTAAATAAATTAAAAATTGAGAGTTTCAGTCAACAAAAAGCCGTAATTATATATTGTTACATATTTTATTTAAAAAACGAAAAAAAATTTAAAAATTGTTGCTATATATAAAATTAATAACCCTTAATATCCAAGCAAATAGATAAATATCATTTTATCATACAAATTTGACTAAATTGAATCGAATAAAATAGAACGCGCCATTAATATTTAGGAAGAACGACATTTGGAGATACATTCGAGTGATATCGAGCGATAAAAATTTTAATTTTCAAATTACATTAATTTCTGCAATTTTACCGATGGGTGATAATGAAATTTAGCAACAAAATTGAATGTGATTAGTGAGAACGCCAAATTTTTTTTCCTTATTCAATCTCTATTTTTATTTATCTTTTCTAAAAAAACATTTTATTCATTAAAAATTGCATTTTCTTTTTGCTTTAAAGTTCTATTTTATTAATATAAAATCTAGTAATCAATACATATAAAACTATTGTAAATATATAGTAGAATGATTTTTACAGTTGTTATTAGGAGAGAAAAATAATATTTTAAAGGTTCTAAATATATTGTGGTTGATTTATTATATATATTTTTTGTTAGGACTTTTAATGAAAAATGTGAAATTAACATTTAGTAGTTTTTCTTATTTCAACATTTATTTACTAAAAAAATTGTTGAATGTAGAAAAAAAATAAACTCATTTTATCCATCAAAATTTCTCAAATCTAATAAGTGATCTAATTTTTAATAACTTATAAAATACCTTTCACAAATTCATCAAAGTTTAAAATTGAACCGAAATAATTAAATTATTAAAAAAAATTTAATCAAACTTTGATAGATACTTTAGTAGACCATTTCAAAGTCTGCAACCAGTTCGGAAAAGTTTCAAAGTTTCAAAGCAAGTGTCATTTCAAATATACAGAATATAATATTATGGGATTGAAAATGAAAGCAATTTTCTTTTTATTATATAATATTTTACATTTTATTCAAGTTAATCGAAAAAGAAATATAAAAGAAATATGCAAATGCGATGTGTACTTAAGAGTTTTCAGTTTTCAATATATGCTCCAAACTACAAAAACTAATTGTAAATATCTTAAAATCAGTGTATACGTAGTTGATGCATAAAAACTAACTCTGTGAAAGTACTGAACAAAAATAATAACAAGTACAAAAACTAATTGCTCCAATTTTTTTTTTTTTTTTGAAGAATAATTGGAATGTATATAATAATTTTTGTGTGTTTAGGTTATTATATGTTCTTAATTATTGGCAACTCTTTCTTGAGAAGTTTTGGCTGTATTTTTCTTTATTTTATATTATTGTCGTTATTTTTCTTAAATATGTTTTTGACTTAAATGAATGATGAGTTTGGATTGGAGGCCTAGTAGTGGCCATTTTGCCTTTGGAGAATGTTGGTATGATATAGAAGTGTTTATTGATTTGTTTTTGTATTTGAGATTTAATTGTGTTGTGCCGAAATGCTGCCGAATTTTTTTCCCAAAAATTCAATATGTAGAATAGTACACTTACCTTTATTACAGTAGTCTTTGTATTCAATAAATGAACTTAGTGATTTTACATTTATATATAGTTACCCTTATTATAGAAATAACCTTAGTTACTTATAAGTATTGTAAATTGAACATTACATTAGGTGCATGTTTTAAGGATGATTTAGACTAATGCAATTACATGACCACGACCCTTTATAAACACATTGTTAATTAGGTAAAAAAAATGCAAAATAATCGAGATTGGATGTACTGGAGGTTCGAGGTCAATGGGATATTAAGACAAGAGTTCCTGCAAGGATTGGAGGCGTTTATACAGTTTGCAGTTGGTAATCCCAGTTTTATGGATGGTAATAAGTTGAGGTGTCCATGTAATCACAAGAAGTGTCGAAATCGAGCCTTCTTAGACATCGATACAGTGAAACTTCATTTGTGCAAACATGGGTTCGTGGAAAATTATTACGAATGGATACATCATGGTGAAGCTCGAGTTGCCAGTGGATCAAGCCACTCCATTCCGGTAAGTTTAGAAGTTCAGCCTTATCAATTTCTGTATGGTAATCAATGCAATGATATGGTAATCGATGCGAGTAGAGTACAATGTGAATGGGATAATATGGAGGAATCGCCAAACGTAGCAGCACAACAATTGTTTGACATGCTAAGTGCAGCTAACAGTGAACTGTGGCCTGGATGCAAGAATCATTCAGTTCTGTCTGTTGTTGCACAATTACTACACATGAAAGCGGAGCACCATTTTTCAGAAAGGTGTTACGATGATTTTGTGCAGTTAGCAAAAGAAATGTTGCCTGAAGGCCATTCAATGGTTGATAATTTTTATCGGACAAAAATTAGTTCGGGGGTTGGGACTACCGGTAGAAAAGATGATTGTTGTCGTAATAATTGTATGATATTCTGGGGGTGTGACTCGGAATTCAGAGAATGCAAGTTTTGTAATCTTCCAAGATATCAACGGCGAGGTCAAGGGACTGGTAGAGAACAAAAGAGAAGGCTTTTAAGAATATGTATTATTTCCCTCTTATTCCTCGCCTTCAAAGATTATATGCATCTAAGGCGACAGCTGAACACATGACATGGCATGCTTTGCATGAATATGAGGATGGTATATGACTCATCCGTCAGACTCTGAAGCGTGGAAACATTTTGATAACATTCATCCTGTGTTTGCTGCTGATATGAGAAACGTGAGATTAGGGCTTTGTACTGATGGGTTTCAGCCGTTTGGCCAATCAGGACAGCATAATTCATCATGGCCTGTCATTGTGACACCGTATAATCTACCACCGTCAATGTGTATGAAAAGATGAATATATGTTTTTGTGTGTTATTGTTCCTGGGCCTACTAATCCAAAACAGAAAATTGATGTGGTTTCTGCAGCCTTTGATTGCTGAACTTAATTATTTATGGGAATATGGGGTTGAAACATTCGATGTTTCGACCAATCAGAATTTCATAATGCGAGCTTGCTTTGCTTTGGACCATCAGTGATTTTCCAGCTTTGGAAATATTATCTGGGTGGAGTACGGCTGGCAAATTGGCTTGTCCTCACTGCATGGAAAAACACTAATGCATTTACACTAAAGAATGGAGGTAAACAATGTTGGGTTTGATTGTCATCGCAAATTCTTACCAGAATCTCAACCCTTGGAGGAGAAATCGACAATGCTTTAGAAAGAACACGACTATTGTTGAACCCCCTCCACTGTGAAGTCTGGAGCACAAATATTACAAGAAATTGAAGATCTGGGGCTTATGAAAGTTACCGTGTTAGGTGCAGATGAGGTAAATACAGAATTGGCAGGAATAGCGGGTGGAAAAAGCGAAGCATCTTCTGGGATTTGCCATACTGGAGTTCACTTCTTATTCGTCATAACCTTGATGTCATGCACATAGAAAAAAATGTGTTTGAAAATCTGTTCAACACTGTCATGAACATTGAAGGGAAAACCAAGGATAATGCAAAAGCGAGAGCAGACATGAAGGAAATTTGTCGTCGACCAGAACTCGAGCAATCTGTACTTACTGGTAAGTTTCCGAAGGCATGTTATTGTTTAGATAAACCCCAAAGGCAATTATTGTGCGAATGGTTACGATCATTAAGGTTTCCAGATGGCTACTGTTCAAATATGGGTAGATGTGTGGACATGAGGAAGTACAGATTGTTTGGCATGAAAAGCCATGACTGCCATGTTTTCATGCAAAGATTGATCCCTGTGGCATTCCGGGAATTATTACCAGGAAAAATTTGGGAAGCAATGACAGAATTGAGTCTCTTTTTCAAGGAATTGACGATGACTGTTATCCGATGCGATGATATGGACCAATTAGCGCGAGAAATCCCAGTAGTGATGTGCAAGTTGGAGCGAATTTTTCCACCCGGCTTCTTTGATTCTATGGAACATCTGCCGGTTCATTTGCCCTATGAATGTCGTTTAGCAGGACCGGTACAATATCGATGGATGTATCCATTTGAGAGGTGATTCACTAACATCTCATTCTAATGATTACATCATTTTTTGAACTTATACTTACATATTGGCATTGTACAATCACAGACACCTACAGAAAATTAAAAAGAATGTGCGCAATAAGGCAAAGGTCGAGGGATCCATTTGCAATGCATATTTGGTGGAAGAAGCTTCCACATTCTGTTCACACTACTTTGACCAACATGTTTTCACCAAGCATCGGAGAGTGCCACGTAACGATGACGGAGGAGATCGCGTTCAATCTGAGTTTGAAGGAAATCTAAAAATTTTCACCTACCCTGGGCGTACGATTGGTAAATAAAAAAAAGACGATTGACTGATGCAGAGATACAAGCGGCTCAAACCTATATTTTATTGAATTGCGAAGAGATCACACCATATGTACAGTAAGTATAAATAATGTAAACATTCAAAACTTGACGTGGGCCGTTGTTAAATCGTACTTATGCTAATATGGTTCGTTGATAAATAGGAAATAATCAATCTTCTGCGGCTTCAAAATCTCAATTTGACTGATACTGCAGTTGATGCAAAGCTGGACACGGAATTTGCAGAATGGTTCAAATATTATGTAAGTTACTTTCAATGTACACAACACGGAATGTACATTTATTAAATCTGACTCATGTCATTACTATTTCCCATAGGCTCGAAGCTCGGAAAGCGATATTCGTAACAGATTTATTACGGATCTGGCAAAGGGGCCATTACCGGTTGCTAATGCCTACTCTGGCTACTTTGTAAACGGTTACAAGTTTCACACTGAGGGTTATGGGAGAAGCAGAAAGACAATGAACAGCGGTGTGTGCATAAAGGGATCAAACTACAGTGACGTGTCAAACGATTTTTATGGGAAATTGGTTGAGGTTTTGGAGTTAGAATATCCAGGCCTACCAATGAAGTGCACAATCTTATTCAAATGTGAATGGTTTGATCCTACGCCAAACATTGGCACGAAGGTTCATCCTAAGTATAATCTGGTTGATATTAATCAAAGAAGAAGATATACAAAGTATGAACCTTTTGTTTTGGCAATGCAAGCTGCACAGGTGTACTATGTCCCATATCCATCGTTTAAACGAGATAGATGCGATTGGATGGCAGTGTGTAAAATCAAGGCTAGATCAGTTGTTCATGCACTTGAAACGAAACAATCTTCTTCACTCGCAGTATCGGAGGCATTTCAAGAAGTTAGGGTTGAAACGCAACCGATGCAAGTTGTTGAAGATTTAACAGATAGATTGGATGATGAAAGCCGATCTTATGTTGAAATAGGACCATCAGATGATGAAGAGGAAGAAGATCAAATCATCATGGGTTCCTCAGAAGACGAATATGAAGAAGAGGAAGCTGATGAAGAGGAGGAGGAAGCAGATGATATTCAAGACACTTAAAACTTAGAGCAATTTTACTGTTACAAATTGATAAATGTATATGTAATTAATATTATTAATGAAGAATTTCAATGGTATTAACTTTCTTTACTCATATTTACCACATGTTCTACAATTCATATAATTGTATAAATTCATTTTATCTAGGTTCTGATATCTGCAGTACAGATGGCTAGAGGCAGACCGTTTGATTCTGACGCGTCCGGCAGTGGTTCGCGTGGAGGTCATGGCCCTGGACGCAGTGCCCGTGGACGAGGAGGGTCGATCCCTCGTCCTTCGTCAGGTACGTCTGGGGCTTCGTCATCTGCTCAGCGACCAGTACTGCCGCCATCACATCCTTCTTCAGGTACGTCTGGGGCTTCATCCTCTGCTCAGCGTCCAGTACTGCCGCCATCACAGCCTTCTGCTCCTTCCTCTTCTGGACCAGTACAGACTCCACCAGCTGCACAGTCACCTACTGTGCAAGGTAATCATAAATGTCATAACTGTCATTTTAATTATATATTAATTATCTAAAAATTTATAACATTTGTCATTTCTTTTGCAGCTTCATCAGATCCACGTATCACCCTCAGTTTGGTAGCGGGACAGTAAGTACTTATTCAAATTTTCTGCAGGCATATTTTGTAATTATATTTTGTACTTATTCATAACTGTGATGCTTTCGTGTAATTATATTTCACTTCTGTTTTTTTTTTCAGCATATATCCATTCTCGAGCAGCGAGGCAAATTTTGAAGATAATCAAGCTACAGCTGCATAAAGAAGGATACACATGGGATGCCGTACCACAAGAGGCGAGAGACTTTTATTGGGAGGAGTTCCAGGTACTCTTTGGTTTAAGTTATATCATCATTCAATGTTTACAATTCAAGATACATCCTTAGTGTTTAAACGCTATATTTCATTTTTTTGCAGAAACATTTCATATGGGACGAGGCCATTACGGCTATGCTGAAAGTAGCCTGGGAGAAGATATGCGCCGATCGATACGCTGACTTCACCTATAGGATGAGAAAAAGCGGTAAGAAGCAGCAGTGCGTGTCTCAGGAGATATGGGAGAGCTGGCAAAAGGCTTGGGAGGATCCTGCATTCAAGAGAAAGCGGGAGATATTTGCACAAAACAGGCGCAGTGAGACTGGCGGTGATGGAGCAGGACCTTCGCGACACACAGGCGGATCTATATCTGCTATAGAGACAGCTCGATTATTAGTAAGTGAACTAGTCCCTTTACAAGAAACTGATGTTTAATGAAAGGACACTATATATATTAATATATCATGCATAAAAATTCATTACAGGCTAAAGAATTAGGTCGTGAGCCCACACCGATGGAGGTGTTTACATACACTCACACGAAGGACCACGATCGTAATACCTTTGTCGACAGACGTGCGCTGAGCGTCAATGTAAGTAACAATGAATAATATTTACATTTACCCTCTAATCATTGCGAAGATGTACAAAGTTGAATATAATAAAGCTTGCAATTGCATTGATTAATTAATTTTTGTTTTCAGGAGAACTATACTACAGCTCGGGAGCGTATTGTTACTTCTCAGACCGATGAATCCGAAGCTGAGTCAAGAATTGACGAGGTAGCGCTTTATCTCGAGGCTGTAGGGGGCGAGAAGAAGAGGAAGGTATACGGCATCGGGTCTCAGGCATCACAGTTTTACACTGGCTCAGCAGCTCACGCTTCTACAGCCAGCGCAGCACGACAGCCGGAGCACTGACTCGCACTGTGATGATGATATACGGGCTCAGCTTGCTGATCAGCAGAGACAGATTGCAGAGCTTAGAGCGCATGTGATGCGGCTGTCCGGTGAGCACCGTGCTGGTACTTCTCCTCTGATCCTGCGCCTGCTACAGACCGACATGTTTCGACGTCTCAGCAGCCACTATCGGCTCCTGATCCCGATGCTGCAGACGATACCTTGGTCACCCCTCCTGGCGCTACATCACATCCAGCAGGTACTCCTCCCGGCGATCCGACATCGGGAGATCCGACATCGGATCCTGCAGATGAGCAGCAGCATATATAGATTTGATTTTGGATTTTATTTTTTCATTTGTATTTTCATATTTTAATTTGTTCAGAACAATAAAAGTTACATTTTTATACTGTTCTTGAATGGTTGTGTGATATATATGCATTTATGTCAACTTTCACAGGTGCAGAAATTTTGGTTTCAAAATAATATTTAATTTTTTTATTTTTTTTCATTTTTGCGACCGATTTGCGACCGATTTGATACCAAAAGTAAAATTAAATTTATTTGCGACCGATTTGCGACCGATTTAAAAAAATTGCGACCGATATTCTGCGACCAAATTTGCGACTGAATTTCCAATTAAACCACGACCAAAAATTGCGACCGATTATTCAATTTTGCGACCGATTTATCGGTATCTAATTTGCGACCGATTGTCTCATCGGTCGCAAAATTATTTTGCGACCAGTATTTAAATCGGTCGCTACATGAAATTAGCGACCGATATTGGCCATTTTGCGACCGATTGTCGGTCGCAAAATGGCGTTTTTTTTGTAGTGTGTTAAATATGAAAAAAATGATAATTTATAAAAATCGTCGGTGATCAACGATAATTAATAAATTAAAAAATATGTATTTATAAAATTTAATAAATTTGTCAATATTCAAAAAATGTTCTCCTTTTTTGAAAATGGGAAATTATTTTCCTCATAAATACTTAGTTTTTTTGTCCTTAAAAATATATATCGTTAACTTATTTTCTTAAACGCCCCAAATAATAAAAAATTATAAAAAATATTTTCCTACAAGCTATTTTATGAAAACAAATGAAACTTAAATTAATCTAAATTTTCTTTATCATTTTAATATATTAAATTACTTTTAAATATATATTAATCAAATATTTAAATTACATTTTAAATAATTGAAAATAACCCTAGTGCTAAATTTGGTACACGAAATTTAATAAAATAAGGTGTGAAATGAAAAAAAAATGTTATGAAAATGAGCTAATTAATTAAAATTATGCGTCCTATTTCAAGTCCATTCTCTTCTTATTCATACCCTCCGCCATCTATACAAGTAAACAATAAATGTGGAAATAAAATTTAATTATTTATCTAATTTGATGCAACGAACATACCCTAAAGTTGTTACGAATCAAATGGAGTGCCCTCTAAACTCCGATGGTCCTCTATCTAAGGACACGTAACCTAGAATGAAAAGAGCAGCTCAGCAGATCAGTACAGTAATATTTGGGAATGATAGATGGAGATGGCGTCACTGAAACTCACATGTGGTATGAGGAAAAAACAGTATGGTGGGGCCTACACTCACATGTGCTCTCATTTGGTAATTCCAAACTCTCATCCCAAAATTGAAACTACTCCAACCGAAAGTGTTTCTTTTTGTGCAAGTGTGGGGATCACATGTTTATATGCTTGTCTTTTCTTAACATTTCATTTATTTTTTAATTCATTCAAAACTTTCATTGTGCCAAAATATTAAGAAATCACTAAATTAATGAAAATAAGTGTGATTTAGAATATTCGAATTCGAAATCTCTCACTTTTCACGTGAATGAAAAGACCAACCAAATCACCATCTGATTAACTTTTTTTTTTTTACTCACTAATAACTTATATAAAGAAAGCCTCTTTCCTGTCAAATAAATTTTAAAATTCAGTACCAATTTAAAGATTGATTTTCTTTTTAGCCATAATTAATAATTTGAGGTCGGAGTTCAATTCCTAACAATGTAATATTTAATTTCTATTTCTATTTTTTATTTAGTGGGTTGTATTGTACATGATGGGCTTATAATGAATTATACTCTTTGATTATGGCTTTCAAGTAGAAAATTTATTATAAATAATATCGAATGTCAAAAAAAAATATGAGTCATCCATACATCAGAATAATCCAATTAAACCATTAAAATTATTGAGTTTTAAAGCTAAATTTATTAGCAAAGTATTAATTCTACATATATGTGTACGTGACTAATCGTAAATGTTGCATATTTTAATCATTTAATAGCTTAATTATTTTTAATCATTTAAAACATATTTCAATGGTGCAATTATCTAATACTAAAAATATATATATCAATCAATACTTATTGATTTTTTTTTCCTGTAGCCACCTATATTTGAAAGCGGTTAGCTTTGATTACATCTGGCTCGAATATTGCAGTCTATATAAAGCAATTCTCCCGGTGTGATAATTTTCATTCCAACACTTGCATTTGAGATCTTTGATTAAGGGAGGAAAAGTTTCAACTGTTCCATTTTAATTAGAAGTTTTAGTATATAATAAGAATTCAATAATTAATTATAAGAATATTTAACAATTTCATCTTCTATAACAGGCAAATTGAGTTTTGATTAACGTTTCATAAGTGAAAAGGACATGAGACTAATGTCTTTTTCCTTGTCATTGTTTCTATTATTGATTTATTTATGAGCATTTGTTTTTAAATTTTTTTAATAGGGTATATTATAGATATGTCCAGTCCATGGATAGTAGGATAAAATGTAACAGTCAAGTCTCCCAATCTCACGAAACGCACCATAAAAACAAACATTCTTACTGCATTAAGGTTTCGTTCATAATTAAATTTAAAAAATATTTATTTTTATTTTTTATTTTAAAAATTATTTTAAAAAATTGTTTGATTTTTTCTTTGTTTTTTAAATGATGATTAACATTAAGTATTGCAAGCACAACTGTGGTTGTCAAAAATAGTTCAAACTAAATGCCAAACACGTATTAGTAAGTGGAAAACTCGGACATGAGAGTTTTACTGCACAATTTAAGCATCAGTGAAAGAAAAAAAATCAATTAAACCAAACACCTTGCGATTGTAATTTGCCTTAATTACTATTTCATTCCTGAGATTTACTGTAATTAATGATTTACCCCTTATTCGCAATAAATTAATTTCAAAAAATTTTGTAGAATTCATTAGAAATCCATTTTTTTTTGACAAAACTACCGTTTTCTATATATGAAGTCAAGTTTTCACTTTTTTTAATTATTTAAATTATTTATTTTATGAAACTTGGCCAAAACCTTTTAAAATTTTATCAATTAAAATTTTATTTATTATTATGTTTTTATTTTAATATTTTTCATCTTTTATTTTAACATTTTTTAGCATTTGTACTATTGATAAGAGAGATTCAAAATATCCATTTATCACTAAAATGAATGCAACAATTTTACTAATATTATATTATTTTATTTAGTTATTTTAATAAAAATATAAAAAAATCATTTAGTGTGACATAAATATAATTGGTATTTATTATTATGAAATTACTATTTTAAAGATATTTTAGGAAACAAAAGCAAATGAATTTTCAATTATAAATCTATTTCTACATAATTATGTGGAATTCAATTGAATTACATATTTTAAATTAATCATATCAAAAATGAATTATTCATTCACAAATGAATTCTACTAGAATTCATTTACAAATGAATTCTATAGTTTGAATTTATTTACAAATGAATCCCATATTTTAAATTCATTTATAACAAACGGAGCATTAGTTTTTTGACTTTATAACACACTAAAACGTCTTTATATTAGACTTTTACTACCTCCATTTCATAATATTTTTCACGTTTGAGAAAATAATTTTTTCCAAAATACTTATCACATTTGTGGTTTCAAGGAGTAATAAATATTTTTTTCTATGTTTACCCTGACCAATAATTATTATTTTAATTTAATAACTTTTTTAGCATTAAATTAAAAATAAAATAGTTAATTTACTCAGTAATTTATTATAACTTAAATAAATTTAATAATTTTTTTAAAAAATGTAAAATTTAAAATGCGACAAGTTTTAGGTTATATAAAAATACTTACATAACACAGTGCAATAAAATTATTCCGCTGTCAACGATCGACAATAATGCGCTGAGTTTCAAAATTTTGCGGATAATTTTATCCATTCTGCAAATCTTTGCACGCCTCGTAGCTAGATGCCATGAAGAAAACACTGTCACTATTTCCTCTGACCGAGCATTAAGAAGCCAAGATCATACTATTACACCTCGGCGGAGCCAAAATCTAGGACAGGGAGCCAACAATAATTTTTTAGGTGCGCATCAAAATAATTTTTTAGGCACGTTTTTTGTACTTGCATTGAGCATAATATTTAAATAAAATTTTTTTAATTTCTTTTTTTTATATTCGTATTTTTATTAATTTAATTTACGAGTGCATAGTCTAATTCATTAATTTGGTTAACTCATAATTATAGCAATAAACTGACAAGTTTATATCCACTTAAAATTTGAGTGAGTGAAATCACCAAGTAGAAATTCTTAAATGCTCATGTAACCAAGGACTATATATATATTTAGAGCGCAGCCGTGAGTACAATTCTAAAAAACCAAATTGAATTGAACAAAACCCATTAGTTTGTTGGATTCATATTACTTTGAGAAATTCAATGATTTTGGTTTTAATAGAAAAAAATTTGGAATTTTCTATTTGATTTAGTTATTAATACAAAAAAAAAAAAAAAGAGTTAGAATTAAAAATCAAAGCGAATAGAATCGATTCATTTGATTAAGTTTATAAACAACTCGGTTTGATTTGATTTTTTTTATAGAAATTTAATTTGTACAATTTACACCGATTCAATTTGATTTAATTAGAATGGACCCAATATTCATCTCTCATATAATTAGGTTTATTTTGAAAAGGCAAAAAAAAAAAAAAAAAAAAAAAAAATCTCTATATGCAAAAAACTGACCCAAAATATATGATTTTTATTAAGAAAAAAATGAAAATATTTACATTTTGTGACTACTTAAAATTGAAAATATGAATTTTCTATGATCATTTGAATAACTTTCAAGAGTATAAAAATGATTTAATAATATTATGACATTTTTAATACTATAAAATATGAGTTTAAATCTTAGCAGTAGCCAAGTCAGCAGAGAAAGAAAATATCTTTATTATATAATTCTTTTTATAAAAAATAATAAAAAAAGCACGTATATGCCAAAGTTCAGTGCAATAATTTGGAGCAGCGTCTTTTTTTTTTTTTTTTTTTTTTTAGTGGGGTTTGTGAAGCATGATTTAGTGCCCTTTTTATTGATAATAATGAAATGCAAAAGCAAATCATAACATTAAAACGCGTAGACTTCTTTCTCTCCTTAATTAATCAATGGAAAGGCTTTGTAAGATAGCTTAGTTTAAGCATCATATTATTATTTTAAAGAATTTTAAGCATCATATTTCCATGATGAAACATTAGAATATTTTTTTTCCCCTCTCCCTATTGAGGATGCCTATTTAGTCATGCTTTTGATTGATATTTGACTTTATGATTTTAATATTATTAAATTTTAAGTATATTAATAGATAATAACAATTTACTATATGTTTTTTTTTAGGATTACTATAATAAGTTTTAGTTAAAATAAGCATAATATCCTTTTGGTACATATATTATCTGCAAATTATATATATAACGCTTTTTTAATATTTATATTTTTTATCTTAAAAATAATTAGATAATATATATTATATATTATATATATATCTCCATTCCCGCCCAACCCAAATCTGTCACCTCCCCAAGACAGAAAGAAAAGGAAAAGATAGGATAGATCATGGCCATATCAAAATTTGACTAATATTTTATATGCTGCCATCCTTAACTTTTTCCCCTCTTTTGCTCGATTATCATTAGAACAAAGCAAACGTACTTTTTTTTTTTTTTTTTTTGAGTGAAAATACATGCATAACTAAAAAAAAAAAAGGTTTGATTTCCACTTTTATGTTCATATACTTGTTTTTTCGTTTTTTTTTAAAAAAAAAAATTAAAGAAAACTAACACAAGAACTAGTGTAAGCAATGCCCGAAATATCATGAGCAAGCCAAGACAAAATACTAATTATAAGAGAGTCAAAAACCTACGAAAAATCCATAAGCATAGTAATAGCATACCTGGACAACCAATCAACCCTTCTTTTTCATTTTTAATTTATTAAAACTTAAATGGATTAAAATAGCAAACATTAAGGAAAATTTTTTTATAACTCTTGTTAAATTAATAAAATTTTAGTAAAATAGAAAAAACACGATGTCAAAGTTTTCTATTATGACTAGATTATATATGATTGTCATAGAGTGTTTGAGTTTATGAAATTTAAGTGAAAATTTAAATTCTATTATGACTTCACTCCAACTTTAATGTAAACTTTACTAATTTCCTCATTTTTCATTAATAAGTAAATTTAAATAAATTAATTCTATTCTAAAATATCCTTTAAATTAGTATATTCTATTTTCAAACTAAATGATGAAATGTAGAATTTATAAATGGGAAAAAAAGGCTTTGATAGGATTTGACGTTTGATACTATTCGACTGTTAAAGCCCCATGTCACCTTTGGCATCTGACCAAGTAACAAAGGTACGCCATCATCCGGAGGATGAACTTAGTATCTATTCTCATATTTCCTTTCGGGACAAAGTGTGCATTGGCCTTAATGAAGATATTGATATAAATTTTGATGATGATGCTTTGAAGTTTTGAAGGGTGATATTACTGTTTCTAACGAGGAGGATGTTCTTAAGATCATGATTTCTTCTCGTTTAACTAAACAGTTATCAATGAGATGGAAGAAGACTATAGTGGTTCATTAATGGGACAGTCGATTAGATTAGGGCTTTGTGTTCTTGGATTCAATCACTTTGGAACCATAGTATTCCCAAGTTTGGAAACTGGGTAATGACTTTATGATTAAATTCTCTAATGAAATTGAACACAAATATCAACTTCTTGGTAGACCTTAGAATCAAGTTCATGATCATCTTGAATAGGAAATAATAATAATGCAGCTCCCATATATGGTCCTTGGATGGTTGCTATAAGACGTGATAGGAGACCTATTCCAAGGAAGGGTAAGGTGCAAGAAACTCTTAGAATCGATACTGTTTTAGTTGATGATACTGAGGAGAGAACTAAATGAATTGATCATCTGTCCTCCTTAATTACCTAATAATGATGTTTTTGAGGTTACTTCCACTATACATAATCTAATGGAGGTTATGAGGCTTTGCATGCTACTCAGTTTGACCTACGAATAGTGAAATGAAAATAACCCTTAACTAATGGTTACCTCTTTTTTTTCATTTTAAGGAACAATAGAATGTTGCAAGAGTACCGATTTTAACCTTAATTGTCATACAGTTACTCAAATTGAGTTAGGTAAATCTGGAGGTGTAAATATGCAAGAACAACTGCTGTGCAATAGTACTCCACCACACACTCGTCCTTCCTCTTGTTGGTTAATTATGATAATCATCAACAATTGCCAAAGATTACAACTACGAATATCTTTGTATAGATACGTCATCTACTTTAGGGGGAAATATGAAAGCGATTCTAGAATCAGAGTTGCAATTGATAAATATTTCGATTATATGGATGATGAGACTAAGGACTATCTAGTTTTGAGGACGCTGGGAGAGATTTCTATCTAAGAGATTAGCCTCTCTTTTGCTTCCTTTATGTCTATGTTTATTGGATTTTCAAGATGTAGGTGGCAGATTTTTTTGTGATATTTGCAATTTCATTACAAGTATATATCCTATTGAAAGCTTATGCAATGTCTTATGGTCTCATTTCAAGTTTCTTAATAATGACAGCTCTTCCTTGGCTCATTGTAAGAGATTTTAATTCTCTTCTTTTTGTTTTGAATGGCAGAGTGGTTCTTGAAATAGGCTTGGTATTTACATAAGCTTTATTTCTTGTTTTAGTGATTGTTGCCTGCTTGATTTGGTTTTAAAGGTCCTTGGTCTTGGAATTGGGAAACTCTTGATCAAGGTTTTGATCATGCATTGTGTAATGGTTCTTGACATATTGCTTTCCTGAGGCGAGGTGTTATGTTTGTCTCATAGACATTCGGATCATAGGTCCTTTCTTATTAATTTGAAGGTATAAATATCCCTAATCCTAATTGGTGTAGTTTTTTTTTCCATGCTGCTTGGCTCTTATATGAGGATTTGATCCTTTTGTTTGGTCTTTCTAGAGATCGAATTCTAATCATATGTCTATTACACTAGTTTACATTCATCTCAAGCTATGAAATTAAAATAACTTTGGGAATGTCTTTCATAGAAACACAGTTCTTTTAGCTTAGATTGTGGGCATGCATCATGAAACTCGATTTTCTTAGCAACTTTCAAACTTGGAATTTTCTCTTAGCTGAAATTAGATAAAAGTTCTTTAAAAGAGGAATTAATCGTTTAAGAAATCTATAGTAGATTGGTTGCAGTGGAGTGGGGATAGGAATACAACTTATTTTCCAATTAAAACTCTAAAGCGTAGAAAGAAAAATTTTATTGAAATGTTATAAGACGAGAATAGCAATTGTGTTACTATTACGGCTATGTAATAGATTATTGTTGATTTTCTTGACTTTATATGCTAAAGAGGTTTTGGTTTCTCTTTCTTTTCCTATTGTGTATGTACCTAACTATATCTCCTTCTCTTTTACATGCTTTATTTGAGCCTATTTTTGATATTGAAGTTTGAGATGCTCTTTTAGCATGAAACTATGAAAGTCTCATGTTCTTGATGGTTTACATATTGGCTTTTTTCAAAAATATTATAATATTATTGCACTTGATGTTTACTCAAAGTGCATAATATCTTTAATTGAATGTGATTTATCCTTCTTAATTGCACTACCTTAGTCTTATCCCTAAGGTGGCTACTACAACAACAATTTCTCAATTTAGGTCTATTAGACTTTGTTCAGTTGTATATAAAATAATTACCAAGGTAGTGTTGATAGAATTAAAGCTTTTCTCCTCAAGTAATAGGCCTTATTTAAACGAGATTTCTTCTAGGTAGACATATTACTTATAATATTATTATAGTGCAAGAAGTTATCTCTATTTGTTGGCTCAAGGGTCCATTTCTAATCTCGGATTTTGATGATTAAAACAAAACAAATAAATTTGAATTATATTATTTGTGCTAATATTATTTTATGCAAAATTCTTATGGAAAGAAATCGTACAAGGCAAGTCCTACATAGTGTGTGAAGATATTCGAAGACCCTAGTGGTTAGGTACTTAGGATACATTGTTGGATAGAGAGAGAATTATATATAAGCACATAAATTTTTTTTTTCTTTTCTCTCATCAAAAATATTTTTCGGAAATTTAGATTTTTCAAAATAAATTCTTTTATTTGTTTTCGAAAAATATTCTTAAAGTTAAAATGATTCAATTACCTAAAATTAAAGAGATTT
The DNA here is from genome assembly GCF_041381405.1 of Jatropha curcas. NCBI lineage: Eukaryota > Viridiplantae > Streptophyta > Magnoliopsida > Malpighiales > Euphorbiaceae > Jatropha > Jatropha curcas. The sequence continues at coordinate 1,207 of NW_028322405.1, read as the reverse complement.
TATCTTAAATGATTTTGGTAATAATCATACTTATCTTTTTTCGAAAATTTCTTTGAAGATCTAAAAGTACTTCATTTATTCTCTTACCTTAAAACGAAGGAAGAATCTTTTCGTTTTTAGTAGAACATCTTTTCGTAAAATATTTTTCAAAATAAAATGCTGCCGAAAATCTTTTGTTTAAAGGAAAGTAAAATCGCCTTTTATTTTCTTACCAAAACGATAAAATAAAACTTTTGGAAAATAAGATTTTCGTATCTTCTAAATAGGAAAGCAAATATTCTGATTTCAAAATGAAATATCCACTTTCCAAAAGCAAGAGACACGAAGCTCTCTATATAAAGGAGGTTTCACTTTGGAACGGTGGTAAAGTAAGAGTTTTCGTTTTAAGAGCATTCTTCATTGATCACATCTTATCTCTCAAAACTTACTCTCTACCCTCTTTTTCTTTTCATCTTTACACTTCACGTTTTTATCTTTAAAGAGAAAAGAATTTTGTTAACTACTTTTGAAAAACGGTTCTGTGTTCTAAACGATTTTCTAATCTGAATAAACTGTTTTTCCTGTGCCTATGTGCATTTCTTTCTGTCTAGTTAGATTCTGTAATCTATAGTAGACATGTTTTTATTTGATTAAACTTATGTGTAATAGCTTAGGTTAGAAGCTATTGTGAAAGAGGTTATCAAGCGACGTTCTCCTTGTGTGAGATTCTAATGTCTTGAATTGAGTTTCTGTACTCTGCAAAAAACAAAAAGGGTTGAGGTTAACTAGAACCTTTGGAAAATCTAGTGGGATAAAGGGTAGATCATCGGTGTTGATCTATGCTTGTACTGTTGGTTTCTCTTACCCTTGAAAAGAGATAGCATAGTTGAGGATCTCATGATGAGTCTTGGGGAGTGGATGTAGGCGAGTTAGTGCGAACCACTATAAATCACTGTGTTGATCTTTTAATTTCTGAAGTTTGCTTGATATGCTTTATTACACTTCGTTTATACTTTAGAAATGCTAAAATTGTTAATGATTCAAATGTTCTAAAAACTGGAATAAGTCTTATCTTCTGAATATTAGAACTCTGGAATTCTGATAAGTGAATATACCAAGTTCTAATGTTCTTCTATTCACAATATATTTCACTGCTTGAGTTTCTAATTAATTTTCTAAACTTATGAGGAAGTTCTAATTACAATAGCTTTCATCATAAAGTAGTTTG
>NW_028322404.1:0-46045 GCF_041381405.1 Jatropha curcas | reverse complement strand
TGTTAGAGCATTATTAATGCAGCTACAAAATAGTTCTGATATGCCATTTCAAGAACCGCATGCAAATTTCTTGATAAAAACAAGCCAAAACACTTTTCTCGGGTCAGTCGAGCGATAGTGAAATGTAATGTAATATAATTAAATACATAGCCATTACAATGAAAATTTAAATTACATCCCATTACGACTCACCGAATGGAATCAGAAACCAGAAATGATATTTTTGAAGCAGTTGAACTAATGAAAAGTTGCATTCAGATAGAATTCCTAATACCTAATAACTGGAAATTCTTAACTACTATTCAATCAATGCCATAAACAGAATTAAGCAAGTTTAATGATCATCAGTAAACTTAAGTTTAAATTATTTCAAATAGCTTTCATTATATCTATAAGAAAATTTATATCTTGAGCTTACAAGATAGGCATGGAAAGCACTCTGTATCTTAATACCAGCCAAGAAGAACCGGTCACCCGGACAACCTCAGCGGCTGCGATGGCAGCCTCAGCAGCAGCCGCCGTCGCAAGAGCTACAGTCAGTGCAAACTTTCTCTGCTTTTCTGTTGCTTCATCTATACTCCTCTGCGGTGATGGAGGAAGCAGAGCAGGGCGTTCCTTAAACTTTAGCCTTCCATGTTGTGGAAATTGGGCTTTTTTTCCACCAAAAATAATTTTGAATTATTGTACTGAGTAACTACATCAGGTGAATTCCCAGATAAGTGGAGGAGTCACAAATGGTCTCATTTAAAATCCACTTGCCTAGACATAATTTACTTAGAAGTAATTAATTAGACAATAACCACCAAAAATAGTTTACCCAACAATAGCTATTAAATAAATAAAGACAAAAGCAATAAATAAGGGAGAACACCAAAATTTAACGAGGTTCGGCCAATTTTGCCTACGTCCTCGGACACTACCAAATTTATATTTCACTAAAAAAATATACAAATTGAGAGAGGAGAGAAGCTTGTCTAACCCACTAAGTATTGGAAGACAAGTTTTGGGATATATAAAATTGCAGGAGGTAGGCTCCTTATATGGAGGAGAGGCCACCCTCTCCCTTGCCATTTTCCCGATGTGGGATTTGAGCCACTAAACCAACAATCTCCACCTTGGCGAAAATTCCACCAATACAAATTTCTGCTCTCTCTCTCACAAAGTTGCAATGTCTTCAAATGTGCTTGGTAGTGCCAAGCTTCAATTTTTAACAATATTGATCAAGTCCAAGCAGTATTTGAACTTGACAGTTGTCACCACTTTCGTCAACATATCAGCAGGATTTTCAGCAGTCTGAATCTTCTGGAGTTGAACTTGTCCTTCCTCTAGAATTTCTCTGACAAAATGAAATCGAACGTCGATATGCTTCGTCCTTGCATGATAAACTTGGTTCTTTGCCAAGTGAATAGCACTCTGGCTATCGCAATGTACAACAATGTTGTTTTGCCTAATTCCCAATTCATCAAGCAACCCTTGAAGCCAAATTGCCTCCTTAACAGCCTCTGTAACTGCCATGAACAGTGCCTCTATTGTAGACAAAGCCACTGTTGACTGTAAAGTAGACTTCCAACTAACTGGTGCTTTTGCAAGAGTAAACACATAACCAGTAGTTGATCGACGTTTATCCAAATCACCGGCATAATCAGAATCACAGTATCCGACTATGCATTGACCACTATTCTTATCCTGCTAAAAAATCAATCCAACATCCACAGTGTTCAAAAGATACCGTAGAATCCATTTCACAGCTTGCCAATGATCCTTGCCAGGATCATGCATGTACCTGCTCACAACTCCAACTGCCTGTGAAATGTCTGGTCTTGTACACACCATAGCATACATCAAGCTACCTACAACATTTGCATAGGGAACTTTTGACATGCATTCCTGTTCTGCATCATTTTTTGGTGACTGAGTTGCACTGAGTTTGAAATGAGGAGCAAGAGGTGTACTAACAGGCTTGGTTTTATCATCCATACCAAAACGCTTTAGTATCTTTTTCAGATATTGCTTCTGATTTAGACAAAGTCTCCACAATTTCCTATCTCTGGTAATTTCCATGCTGAGAATCCTTTTTGCTTCGTCCAGATCTTTCATTTCAAATTCTTGATTCAACTGATTCTTCAAATTCTCAATTTCTTGTTTATTCTTTGAAGCTATCAGTATATCATCAACATACAAAAGTAGATAAATGAAAAAGCCATCTTGTAGCTTGCGCAAATACACACAATGATCGTATTTGCTTCTTGTGTACTTCTGCCTTTGCATAAACTTATCAAATCGCTTGTACCACTGCCTCGGAGACTGCTTCAATCCATAAAGCGATTTTTTAAGTTTGCATATCATATTCTCCTTTCCAGCAACTTTGAATCCTTCTGGCTGAGTCATATAGAAATTCCTCTTCCAGATCTCCATGTAAAAACGCTGTTTTTACATCCAATTGAACTAGTTCCAAATCAAACTGTGCTACCAAGGCTAACAAAATTCGAATGGAGGAATGTTTTACAACTGGAGGAAAAACTTCATTATAATCAATTCCCTCCGTCTGAGCGTAGCCTTTAGCTACCAACCTTGCCTTATAGTGAACACTGTCTCTGTCAGGAAATCCATCTTTCTTTGCATATACCCATTTGCATCCTATTGCCTTCTTTCCCTTTGGTGGATCAACTAAGTTCCACGTTTGATTCTTATAAAGGGACTTCATTTCATCTTCCATAGCTTTTCTCCACTTTACTTCTTCTAAACTTTTGACAGCTTCATTGAAAGTGGATGGAATGCTATCATCTGCAATTAGAGATGCATAGGCCACCATATTATCAAAACGAGCAGGCTTTCTTATAACTCTTCTTGGCCTATCAAGTGCAATTAACTCAAGTTGTTGTGGAGGTTCTTGGAGTTGAACCTCCCCTTCATCTGAATCTCCTTCTACCTCAGGAGTTTCTGCAGGTTCGGTACTTGCCACTGGGATTTTTCTATAAAACTCCACCTGTTTGGGAGTATCCTCCGCCTATTGTGGAGTACCATCTGACTGCTCTACTGTCACCTTTTTTAACATGGTAGATTCATCAAAAGTGACATCTCTGCTAAAGATTATTTTCTTTGATTCTGTGCACCATAGTCGATAACCTTTAACTCCTGTGCTTATCCCCATGAAAATGGCTTTCTTAGCTCTTGGATCCAGCTTCGATTCATTAACATGATAGTATGCAGTGGAACCAAATATATGTAAGGAATCATAATCATTAGCAGCTTATCCACACCATACCTCTATAGGTGTTTTGCCACCAATAGCAGTTGATGGTAATCGATTAATGAGATGGCATGCATATGACAAAGCCTCAGCCCAAAATTTCTTGTCTAACCCAGCATTAGACAACATACACCGAACTTTCTCCAGCAATGTTCGGTTCATGCGTTCTGCCACCCCATTCTGCTGCGGTGTATTTCTAACTGTGAAGTGCCGAACAATACCTTCATCTGCGCAGATTTTATGAAAAGCATCATTTTTGTATTCTCCTCCATTGTCTGTTCGGAGACATTTGATGCGTCTGCCAGTCTGAGTTTCCACCAATTTTTTCCATTTGAGGAAAACTCCTAGCACTTCATCTTTTTGACTTCAATGTATACTCCCCAATCATCAACAAAGGTTACATAATAATGTTTGCCACCCAAAGAAGCCGTTGTAGAGGGTCCCCATACATCAGAGTGAACATAGTCCAAAATACCCTTGGTATTATGGATTCCGGTGCCAAATTTCACTCTTGACTGCTTTCCTTTGGTGCAATGCTCACAGAAGTCCAACTTGCAGGTTTTGACATCTTTCAATAATCCCTGATCTAACAATCTTTTCAAGGATTTTTCACCTGCATGTCCCAATCGCTTATGCCACAATCTGGTTGTTTCTAACTCTTTGTCATCACTAGAAACAACTGCTGCTGTCGATTCAATAATTGTATTACCTTGATAGTAATACAAATTATTCCTTCTCCGAATTCCTTTCATCACCACAAGTGCACCCGAGATGATTTTCATCATTCCTTCTTTCGCAATTATAGTGAATCCTTTTGATTCTAGGACTCCCACTGAAATGAGATTCTTTGTCAAACTCGGTACATATCGAACATCAGTCAGGATCCTGATTGATCCATCATGATTCTTCAAATGGATTGAACTAATCCCTTCTGTGAAGCAAGGAACATTATTTGCTGTATAGACAACTTCATTTTCAAGTTCTTTAAAGTTAAAAAACCAGTCCCGATGGGGACTCATATGATGACTGCATGCAGAGTCTAGTAACCATACTTCACCAGAACTTATCAAATTTGCTGATGCATTGTCTATAGATGCCATGATAACTAATGAGAAGTCTGAGTCTTCGTCATCACACTCAGCTATGTTTGAATCAATAACAGCTTTGCCTTTGGCTTTCAGTTTTGGACAATCTTTATTCCAATGACCTTTCTCACGACAAAAGGCACACTCATCTTTTTCAACTCTGGCTCTTGAACGGGATCTACTTTTCTTTCCCCCCTTTCTTTTGGCTTCGTGAACGGCCTCCAACCACCAGAGCTTCTACTTCAGTTGCCTTTTCCTTCTTTTCTATCTTTCTCAGTTCATGGCTGTAAAGATCAGCACAAACTTCACTGAAAGTCACATCTTTATTCCCATAGATTAGAGTCGTTGTAAGATGCTCAAATTCATCAGGAAGAGACGCTAGTAACAACACTGTCAAATCTTCGTCTCCAAATATCACATCCAAATTAAACAAATCACCCACCAACTGATTAAATTTTGTGATGTGTTCATCATAGTGGTACCAGGAACATAATCGAAGCGATACAATTTCTTCTTCATGAAGAGTTTATTCTGATTGTTTTTCTTCAAAAATTTCTCCTCCAATGCCTTCCACAATTTGTTTGCAGAAGTTTTTTTCGAGAAAGCATATTTTTACTCTCTAGAAAGACACGACCAAATTGTACCACATGCCAAACGATGGTCTTCCATTCACTCTCCTCCATCTCGTTTGGTTTCTCTTTTTCAATAGTAACATCTAGACCTTGCTGAAAGAGAGCGTCTAGAACTTCACTTTGCCACATGCCGAAATGACCGGTGCCATCGAAAATCTCCACTGTAAATCTTGCATTTGATACAGCATTTCTTACGAAGGTTGATGCTGTAGCAGGTGTGGTATTTTTCTTTTCGTCTGCCATTTCTTCTTTAAATATTTAATAGCTATAAAATCAATTTTCAAAATGCGGAACACAACCAAGGAACTTTTTTTATGTGGCAGATCAGACTATGTTGCAACCACAGTGAATACTTAGTAACCTTAGCTCTGATACCAATTATTGTGGAAATTGGGCTTTTTTCCACCAAAAACAATTTGTGAATTATTGTACTGAGTAACTACACCAGGTAAATTCCCAGATAAGTGGAGGAGTCACAAATAGTCTCACTTCAAAATCCACTTGCCTAGACATAATTTACTTATAAGTAATTAATTAGACAATAACCACCAAAAATAGTTTGCCCAACAATAGCTATTAAATAAATAAAGACAAAAGCAATAAATAAGAGAAAACACCAAAATTTAACGAGGTTCGGCCAATTTTGCCTACGTCCTCGGACACTACCAAATTTATATTTCACTAAAGAAATATACAGATTGAGAGAGGAGAGAAACTTGTCTAACCCACTAAGTATTGGAAGACAAGTTTTGGGATATTTAAAATTGAAGGAGGTAGGCTCCTTATATGGAGGAGAGGCCACCCTCTCCCTTGCCATTTTCCCGATGTGGGATTTGAGCCACTAAACCAACATTCCAAGAATCCATCTCCACCTCTTTGATTTTTGCAGATTTTTAGACTTAAAGAAAGAAAAGAAAAGGAAAGTATGGTAGTAAATGTTTTATGTCAAAGGAAATAGTTTTCGTCTCATTTTGATCTATTCCCTATAAGAATATTTTTTGCAGGGGCAAACTCCTTCTAATTTTAGGTCCTCAAACTTCAAATAATTAGTAAAAATATTTTAAAAAAATGGTGTGGATTACAAAAATAATTATCTTTAGAATTTTTTGATCTTCTAGAATTTCTATGTAAGAGATGGAATTAACAGAATCTCTATTAGCTATTAGCTGGTATGAATTACTATTAACCGCATGAATTAACTAAATTAAAAGGCATAGTCTGTTTTTTTACTCATTATCTATACTCTTTTTTATAATATTAAATATTATTTATAACTTTCGTCTACATTTTTTAGATTTTTATAATATTAAAACATGATCTTATATTGAGATAAACGTGAATATATATATATATATATATATTTTTTTTAATTCAATTTATAAATTATTACTTATTCAAAATGCACTTTAGCTAGCTATGCATAATGCCAGAATACCACCTAATTAACAAACGCATTTCAATATGTGTACGGGTAAATATAAAATTTTTCGCTGATAGAAATTCAAACATGCAATTAAGAAATCAATAACAAATTCACTTCCTACCCAGCAGAACAATTTAAACAAAAAAGATTATAATTATATATACGCGTATATATCTATGATGCTGGATTCCAAATTTGATGGAATGAGAAAAATTATGAAAATTCTAATAAGGAAGAAATGTTTTAACAATCAAAAGATTGTTATTGTAGCATGGAAATAAAATGTTATTGTTAAATAAAAAATATTAAATTTTTAATTTTTAATTAATTTAATAATTGCGAATAAGTTTGGGTCGCTCAAAAACTCAATAATGAAATTTAAACAAAAAGTTTTGAAATTGATATTAAATTCAAACTCGATTTGAGTTTGAATCACGTACTATCAAATTAATCAATATAATGGCAATGTTTTGGAGTTTATTTACTTCCAAACACCATTTTTTCAACACTGTGACACTTTCTTGAAAGTTATGAGAATAATTGAATATTAACTATACATTGGACAATGTCAATGCACCAAAGGAACAAAAAGATGAGTGAAAAAGAAAAAAAGAAAAAAGAAAAAAGAAAAAGAGAATGAGAGCAAAATCAGATGTAGTTTTTTTTGCATTTTTAATGATTAATATGAAAAATAAAACCCTTTTTTTAATTAATTACATTCATTTTTTAAGAAATTACCAAATTATATCAAAATTTATCATTAATAAACATTTTTTTTTCTTTTGTTTTTTGTTAAATTGAAAATGGATTTAAGAATATTAATGGTACCGTGTTGTGCATTTTCTACCTGGAATTGACAAATATAAAAGGAATTGTTATATCGGATGATTTAGAATAAATATTAATTAAAATTTGTATTTTGTTGCCACATAACCTACGGCACAATCCATTCTCCATGTGCTTTGCCCTCTTGTCTCTTGCTTTGAAATTGGCATGCTCTTTGTGGCATTTGTTTAGCTCAATGGATTTGTTTTCATATTTTTTACCGTTAAAAACATTTTACTAAAAATCATTCTTTTTTTTTTTTAGAAAGACTCCAAAAATTTTTTATACTCTAATTAAAAAAACCATGGCGTGATCTGTAAAAAAAAAAATGATATAAAAATACTTGTGATGATAAAAAAAAATTGCAGCTTAATCATTTTAAAAAATAATTTTAATATGAGTAAACAAAGTTACGAATTTCGAAATAAGATTAAATTTATATTTAAAAGTGTAAAAATATTAGTGAAATAAATTTGTGACGTAAACTTTTTAAAAACAATAAAGCAAATGTGTCCACCTCCTCATGCAAGGGAAATGGATTCAAAAAAAAAAAAAAAAAAAACTCCAAATGAAAACCAGAAAGCAATGATGGGAGGACTCCTTGAAGGTAGGGAAACTTTATAACCTGGCATTGATAAGTTTACATGACCGCCATTATTGTGTTTTTTTTTTTTTTTTTGGTAATTTATTATTTAAGAGAAAAAAGCGAGCAATACAAGTGGGAACAATATTTCAAGTTCGAAAACAAGCCCCATGAGGAACTGATTTAGCCAATACATGAACTATATCGTTTGCTTGTCTTCTTATCCAAGCCAATGTGACATTTGGCAATTGGACTAAAAGTAGCTTACATTCAGAAAAAACTACTCCAAACTCATACCAATCTTGGATAATCTTGGATAGAATTCCTCATAGCACAGTAAACCTGCAGACAATCGGTCTCAATCTGAATCTTCAGGTGGAACAGCTCGATATCAACCAAGACAACACCGCCATTATTATGTTTGATGATAAAGCATGTGCCCTTCCGCCTCCCACCCCACGCCAACTCCGTAAAGCACGATTATAAACTATCTTATTATGAAAATGTATCACTAAACATAGCATGTCTCTTATTACAAGATGTAAATATTATGGCATAATTCTAAAATATTAGGACTTGTATCATTATTAATTTTTTTAAGATATATTTTGCTCTTGATATACTTGCAACCTCATAAGTTTATTCCAAATTGTTCAGAGAATGGCTAGGTCTTGTTCAATTAGCAAAAACCCTTCTTCAATCTCCATGATACTACTCTTTGGGCTTCTACTTGCTACCCTTGATACAACAGTTGCTCAGATAGGTGTTTGCTATGGAATGCATGGCAATAACCTACCACCCCCACCAGAAGTTATCTCTCTCTTTAACCAGAATGGCATTCGCAGAATGCGAATCTACGATCCAAACCAAGCAACTCTGCAAGCCTTGAGAGGCACCAATATTGAACTCATGTTAGGTCTTCCGAATGATGACCTTCAAAAAATTGCTTCTAGTGAAGCTGAAGCAAAGACATGGGTACAAAATAATGTCCGAAACTACCCGGATGTCAAGTTCGTTACATTGCTGTTGGAAATGAAGTTAAACCTTCAGATTCCATTGCTCAATTTCTACTACCTGCTATGAAAAATATACGTAAGGCGCTTGTGTCAACAGGTTTAGGAGATTCTATTAAAGTTTCTTCGGCTGTTGATACCGGAGTACTCTCCGAGTCATTTCCTCCTTCTAAAGGCTCTTTCAAACAAGAGTATCGTCCAATACTTGATCCGCTCATCAAATTTCTCATAGAGAAGAGATCCCCATTACTCGTTAATCTATATCCTTACTTTAGTTACACTGGAAATACTCGTGATATTCATCTCGATTATGCTCTTTTCACAGCTAAATCAACGGTTGTCTCAGACCCGCCACGTAACTATCAGAATCTTTTTGATGCGATGCTTGATGCTGTTTATGCTGCATTAGAGAAATCAGGTGGAAGTTCTTTAGATATAGTTGTAGCAGAGAGTGGATGGCCGACAGCCGGAGGAGAAGCCACTTCAGTAGAAAATGCAAGAACTTATAATAACAATTTGATTCAACATGTTAAAAAGGGAACTCCAAGAAGGCCTGGAAAAGCTATAGAAACTTATATTTTTGCTATGTTTGATGAGAATAAAAAAAGTCCAGAATATGAGAAATATTGGGGGCTTTTCTTGCCTAACAAACAGCACAAATATCAAGTCAACTTTAATTGAAGGATTTGCAAGAAGTAGCATAAAATGGAAACTCTTATGTTTTACTAATAGTAATTCTGTAATGATAATAAATTTGAGTTTTGAAACTCAAATAGTGTCAGATTTGAGTTTTATCTATGTTGTCTATTTTTAATAAATTTAAAAGGGAAGTTTATCCCTTACTGTGTAACCAACAATGTTATTTTAGATATAATGTTTCCAATGGATCAAAAAGGAAAAGAATGATCGGCCAATAAATATAATTTTAGTTTTTCCTATTAGTGTGTTTGAATTTCATCAATGTAGTGGTTTTATATATTCAATCAATAATAATATTTTCCCTTTGTTTTTGCTAGACATTTGTAGGAGAGTTTTGGTTATATCCATATATTTGATGCATGGTTTCAAATGAATTTTATTTCTACAAAACTTATAAAGAAACACCATATAAATCTCATAATTAACAATTCTCAGTAAAAAAATTACAATTATAATTTTCACTGTCCTTATAAAACTTATAAAGAAACACCTATATAATTTTGATCATTCATCATTTTCTCTCTTTCTTCTTTTTTGTTTTTCGTCTCTTTTGATCTATTTCTTATAAGAATATGTTTAGCAGGGGCAAACTCCGGCTACTCCTTTTAGGTCCTCAAACTTCAGATAAATATTTAAAAAATAATAATGTGGATTACAAAAGTAATTATCATTAAATTTTTTGGCCTTTAGAAATTTCTATATGCTAGCTTTCTCGAACGTGCGTTACACGATATTTGTACTCATTACAAGTAAATATAATTTAATTTATATATATTATAATATTATGAAGAATTTATATTATTGCAAAGTAATATAATAAATAGAAATTTTCTCACAATGATTATTAACTTGATTTGATTTATTACGTTTCGAATTTATATTATAGATAGATAGTTAATATAATAATTAATATATTAATCATTGTTTTAGAGGATCATTTATATTTTTGATATTTTTTTTTTTTTTTACTTTTAACTAAAGTCTTAGGCATTTAAATTAATTTTATATTCGTTTTTTTTAGAAAAAAAAATTAAGTGGTTTGCTAATATAACATGTTATATCATAATACTGTATATATATATATTTTTTTAATTTTTATTATAAATTATAATATTATGGACAATATATATTACTAAAACAATTCTGGGCAATTCTGGGGACTTTTCTTGCCAAACAAACAGCCTAAATATGAAGTCAATTTTTCAGGAATACAACATCAAGTAAATTTTAATTGGCCTAATGCACCAATTTGCGCCTTTTTGTAATTTTCTTCCAATTACAAATAAACATATATTTTGTAATTTTCTTGCAATTTGCGCCAAACTCATTCTGTACACAGAATTTTTGTTTAATAAATCAAGGAGTTCATAATTTTTAATAAATATTAGCGTATCTACAAAAAAACAGTTTTAAAGGTAAGGCTAAGTGCAAAAAGACAATTAAAGTTCAGAGAAAAATTAAATTTTTCAACTTGTATTACTTTCAAAAAACTATCTTATTTTCATATTTCTAACTTGTATATTAATTGCTTTCAATTTTAAAGAAAAGTCTACAACAAGTTTTCTAACAACTTGTATATTTCTTTCTTTTTTTTTTTTCTTTTAAAAAAGGAAAATGATCAACAAGAACAGAATCAGCAATCAACAAGGGAAGGACAGGACCCACTCCTTTAATAAGCAACCCTATTCACTGACCGCTTAACAAAAGATATACAGCAATAATCTAGTTTTTTGAGAAGATATATACAGTGAGAAATAATATTGCCAAAATAACAGCCATCTGCATTTTTGACCTTCAAGTGCTTGCACCAGCAGCAGTAGGGACTCTGACTCAGGGTTGTAGAATTTACCTTTCGATTAAGTTTTTTATTTTCGTTTTTTTTTAATAAACAAAACCTCTTTATTTAAATTTGTTCAATTTTTTTTCTTTACTTTTGAGAAAACTGTTTTGAAAACAAAAAATAAATTTTTTAAAAATAAATAGTGGTTTACATAATTGTGTTTTCTGTTTTTAATTCTATATTTTTTTTTTTCATTTTTATCCTCATAAAATTATTATTGTCATTGTTATTCTTACTATTATTTTCTGTATTTATATAAATCTAATGTTATTTATTTATCCAAAAATATACGAGCTTATATTTTTATCTCTATTCAAATTCTCTTTTTTTTTTTTTAATCTCTTCTCTATTTAGTATTATTTTTATATTTATTATTATTTTCTCTATCTATATAAATCTAATATCATTTAGTATTATTTATTTATTATAATATTTAGATATTATTTTTTTATTCAACATAATAATCAATAGTTACTGTAACATTAAATTTTAAAATTAATGATCAGATTTGAATTAAAAAATATTTAACGAATTGAATTAAATAAATATTCGAGATATCTCTTTAAATCTTAGACTATTACAAGCTTTAACTATATGGATTCTGTTCAAATCAAAATGGGTTGGAATTAATTAGACTTTAAATTTATTAATTCTATTATTTTAAGTATAAATTCAAAGAAGCACCGATCAAATTTTTATGACAAATGAGATTTGATCTTCAAAATAATTTATACAAAAATAATGAAAGATATTTATTATAAAGTAGAAATTTTATTAATTATTTTAAATGCCTAATAATAACATTAGGAATTAAGTAGAAATTCATAATAGTAAGAAAAAAATTAAGATTATTTTAAATTCAACAAGTATTTTGATATAGAATTTTGTTATATTAACTGAAATATAAGAACAGGACATTAAGTCTCATTGGTGGTTACAAATTAATTTACTATATTGCTGTTGGAAGTTCTTTAGTGGATGGCCTGGAAAAGCCACTGTCTTCCTTTGACAGCATACTGTAATCCCTTCAATTTCATTACTTGGTGTCTAACAGCTTCAAGTCTTACCAATCCCTTCAATGTTCCACGGAAACTAAAATATTAGCTAAATAAGAAAACATAATCTCACTTAAATAGGAAAACAAATTTAAATCCTAAATAGGGAAAAACAGAACTAAATAAGAAATTTATATACCTTAATAGATCAAATGGAAATTAAATACAGTGCTCTTGTTTCTAATATAAATAGAGGAGCTAGTGAAGAAGGCAATATGCTTGGAGCTCTCGTAAGTTTATTATCTATTTCTTTAAGGATGGCTAGCTCTTGTTCAGATGGCAAAAGCCCTTCCACAACCTCCAAGATGCTACTTTTAGTGCTCCTACTTGCTACCCTCAATGCAACAGGTATCCCCGAACGGTTTTTTACTTAACATCTTCGGGTTAGGTTTGGGTATAAAAGGAAGTCTGATGGCTCGGATTTAGTTTCCTGAAAATGTTAAGGTTTTCATGATTTATATTTATAAATTAATTAATTTGCTGATAAAAAAGACTGTGTATTGTTACTCTTTGTAATGCAGGTGCTCAAATAGGTGTTTGCTATGGAATGCTTGGCAATAACCTGCCACCCCCACCGGAAGTTATCTCTCTCTTTAACCAGAATGGCATTCGCCGAATGCGAATCTACGCTCCAGACCAAGCAGCTCAAGAAGCCTTAGAAGGCTCCAATATTGAGCTCATTTTAGGTCTTCCAAACTCTGATCTTCAACGCGTTGCTTCTAGTCAAGCAGAAGCAAACACATGGGTTCAAAACAATGTACAACGTTATCCCAACGTCAAGTTTCGTTACATTTCTGTTGGAAACGAAGTCCACCCTTCAGATTCCTTTGCCCAATTTCTAGTACCTGCTATGATGAACACACGTAATGCGCTTCTATCAGCTGGTTTAGGAGATGCTATTAAAGTTTCTACAGCTATTGACACTGGCGTACTTGCCGAGTCATACCCTCCTTCTATAGGCTCTTTCAAACAAGAATATCGTCCAATACTTGACCCGCTTATCCAATTTCTGGTAGCGAATGGATCGCCATTACTTGTGAATATATATCCTTATTTCAGTTACATAGAGAATTCCGGTGATATTCGTCTCGACTATGCTCTTTTTACGGCTCCTTCTACGGTTGTCTCCGATCCGCCGCTTAGCTATCAAAATCTCTTTGATGCCATTCTTGATGCGGTTTATGCTGCATTAGAGAAATCAGGTGGAAGATCTTTAGATATAGTTGTAGCAGAGAGTGGATGGCCGACAGCCGGAGGAAAAGCCACTTCAGTAGAAAATGCAAGAACTTATAATAACAATTTGATTCAACATGTTAAAAAGGGAACTCCAAGAAGGCCTGGAAAAGCTATAGAAACTTATATTTTTGCTATGTTTGATGAGAATCAAAAAAGTCCGGACTACGAGAAATACTGGGGACTTTTCTTGCCAAACAAACAGCCTAAATATGAAGTCAATTTTAATTAAAGAGTTAGGAAATTTTTTCTCTATTAATTAATAATCATAATTTTGAGCATTGAGATCTTCGTAAGAATGATAGGGCAATAAGTATATTTGTGTCTGTAAATTTTAATTTGCTATATAAATGCATTATGCGTATGAGTTCTTATGTTTCTTTATAATTATATCTTATGTATCATTTTGAAAATTCAAAATAAAGAATCATTTCAGTCCATTTCAATTTCAGAGTGAATCAAACAGTTTCATGTATCAATACAAGATATCAAAACTCCTCTACATGTAATAAGTTCACTCTATGCATATCCACTCTTTCTGCAATTATCAAACATTTGATCATTATAAGAAGATCAAAAACATACTCCATTCTTGTATGATAAGTTAAAACCATCATCTATTCGTTGCCTCGGCGTGCTCATCGACCTTGCCTTTGCCTTTGCAGATTTAGTCGCTGCCATGTAAGTCGGAAAAACTGGACTACTTTCATCTCCTGAAGTAGTACTCCGATGTGTTCGACAAAATGATCTTCTTGGAAATGATAGTACTGGTGAATTTAATCCATCTATAGAATCTTGTTTTCGCGTACTTCTTGTTCTAATTTGCATTGCACCAAACAGATCACTAGTTGGTTTCAGATTCTCCATTTCTTCTCTAGTGTACATGTCTTTGTTCGCCAATGGTTCTAACCAATTGCTGGGACTGCTAATTTCTTTGTTGGGTAGTGATTCTTCAAACATATGACTGTTTCTCCTCTCCTAAAATGTAATTAATTTTGGAATTGAACATGGGAAGGAATTCCAAAGAGTACATTTGGAATTTCATACGATAATTCAATATAATTAAATCAAATTCTATTGTCAATTACCCGATGTGAAAATGAGTATTTCACCATCCTGTCTCTTTTGATATTGGCTTCTTGTTTTTTGAACCATAAGGCTTCCATCTCTTCCTTCGAAAGCATACTGTAATCCCAACATCTTTGGCTTTTGCATTCAAGCTATACACATGAAATTAAAAATAATTAAAATCATAAATAAAGAAGCAAAATTCATCATATACTTTTTAGATTTTACCATCTGAACTGATTGCAGATCCTTCTCATGGTTCTTCCCCTAGTTGATGACATGAAAAATAAATTAATAACACCTCGCCAATCAAAATTGTAGTCCAAAAACATAATTCACTTATGAAATTCATTCGAACAAAACATTTTATTTAGTATTGTAACCTTAACCTACCTTAGTATCTGCATCTCCCAATGCCTTGGATTTGAAAATTTGCTTATTTTCGCCATCTATGTAATGATCAGTATTATTTTTAGCTCTGACCTGGATTCGTGCTTTTGCATTAGATGGCAAACGCTTCAATTTCATGGTTAGTTCGCGTCTAGCAGCTCGGCCACGGACGATAGCTTGAAGTCTTACTAATCCCTTCAATGCTCGCAAAGCTTTCCTTGCCTATTTTGGTAGTTCAAAATTTCTTCATTAGGGTTAGAGCATTATTAATGCAGCTACAAAAATAGTTCTGATATGCCATTTCAAGAACCGCATGCAAATTTCTTGATAAAAACAAGCCAAAACACTTTTCTCGGGTCAGTCGAGCGATAGTGAAATGTAATGTAATATAATTAAATACATAGCCATTACAATGAAAATTTAAATTACATCCCATTACGACTCACCGAATGGAATCAGAAACCAGAAATGATATTTTTGAAGCAGTTGAACTAATGAAAAGTTGCATTCAGATAGAATTCCTAATACCTAATAACTGGAAATTCTTAACTACTATTCAATCAATGCCATAAACAGAATTAAGCAAGTTTAATGATCATCAGTAAACTTAAGTTTAAATTATTTCAAATAGCTTTCATTATATCTATAAGAAAATTTATATCTTGAGCTTACAAGATAGGCATGGAAAGCACTCTGTATCTTAATACCAGCCAAGAAGAACCGGTCACCCGGACAACCTCAGCGGCTGCGATGGCAGCCTCAGCAGCAGCCGCCGTCGCAAGAGCTACAGTCAGTGCAAACTTTCTCTGCTTTTCTGTTGCTTCATCTATACTCCTCTGCGGTGATGGAGGAAGCAGAGCAGGGCGTTCCTTAAACTTTAGCCTTCCATGTTGTGGAAATTGGGCTTTTTTTCCACCAAAAATAATTTTGAATTATTGTACTGAGTAACTACATCAGGTGAATTCCCAGATAAGTGGAGGAGTCACAAATGGTCTCATTTAAAATCCACTTGCCTAGACATAATTTACTTAGAAGTAATTAATTAGACAATAACCACCAAAAATAGTTTACCCAACAATAGCTATTAAATAAATAAAGACAAAAGCAATAAATAAGGGAGAACACCAAAATTTAACGAGGTTCGGCCAATTTTGCCTACGTCCTCGGACACTACCAAATTTATATTTCACTAAAAAAATATACAAATTGAGAGAGGAGAGAAGCTTGTCTAACCCACTAAGTATTGGAAGACAAGTTTTGGGATATATAAAATTGCAGGAGGTAGGCTCCTTATATGGAGGAGAGGCCACCCTCTCCCTTGCCATTTTCCCGATGTGGGATTTGAGCCACTAAACCAACAATCTCCACCTTGGCGAAAATTCCACCAATACAAATTTCTGCTCTCTCTCTCACAAAGTTGCAATGTCTTCAAATGTGCTTGGTAGTGCCAAGCTTCAATTTTTAACAATATTGATCAAGTCCAAGCAGTATTTGAACTTGACAGTTGTCACCACTTTCGTCAACATATCAGCAGGATTTTCAGCAGTCTGAATCTTCTGGAGTTGAACTTGTCCTTCCTCTAGAATTTCTCTGACAAAATGAAATCGAACGTCGATATGCTTCGTCCTTGCATGATAAACTTGGTTCTTTGCCAAGTGAATAGCACTCTGGCTATCGCAATGTACAACAATGTTGTTTTGCCTAATTCCCAATTCATCAAGCAACCCTTGAAGCCAAATTGCCTCCTTAACAGCCTCTGTAACTGCCATGAACAGTGCCTCTATTGTAGACAAAGCCACTGTTGACTGTAAAGTAGACTTCCAACTAACTGGTGCTTTTGCAAGAGTAAACACATAACCAGTAGTTGATCGACGTTTATCCAAATCACCGGCATAATCAGAATCACAGTATCCGACTATGCATTGACCACTATTCTTATCCTGCTAAAAAATCAATCCAACATCCACAGTGTTCAAAAGATACCGTAGAATCCATTTCACAGCTTGCCAATGATCCTTGCCAGGATCATGCATGTACCTGCTCACAACTCCAACTGCCTGTGAAATGTCTGGTCTTGTACACACCATAGCATACATCAAGCTACCTACAACATTTGCATAGGGAACTTTTGACATGCATTCCTGTTCTGCATCATTTTTTGGTGACTGAGTTGCACTGAGTTTGAAATGAGGAGCAAGAGGTGTACTAACAGGCTTGGTTTTATCATCCATACCAAAACGCTTTAGTATCTTTTTCAGATATTGCTTCTGATTTAGACAAAGTCTCCACAATTTCCTATCTCTGGTAATTTCCATGCTGAGAATCCTTTTTGCTTCGTCCAGATCTTTCATTTCAAATTCTTGATTCAACTGATTCTTCAAATTCTCAATTTCTTGTTTATTCTTTGAAGCTATCAGTATATCATCAACATACAAAAGTAGATAAATGAAAAAGCCATCTTGTAGCTTGCGCAAATACACACAATGATCGTATTTGCTTCTTGTGTACTTCTGCCTTTGCATAAACTTATCAAATCGCTTGTACCACTGCCTCGGAGACTGCTTCAATCCATAAAGCGATTTTTTAAGTTTGCATATCATATTCTCCTTTCCAGCAACTTTGAATCCTTCTGGCTGAGTCATATAGAAATTCCTCTTCCAGATCTCCATGTAAAAACGCTGTTTTTACATCCAATTGAACTAGTTCCAAATCAAACTGTGCTACCAAGGCTAACAAAATTCGAATGGAGGAATGTTTTACAACTGGAGGAAAAACTTCATTATAATCAATTCCCTCCGTCTGAGCGTAGCCTTTAGCTACCAACCTTGCCTTATAGTGAACACTGTCTCTGTCAGGAAATCCATCTTTCTTTGCATATACCCATTTGCATCCTATTGCCTTCTTTCCCTTTGGTGGATCAACTAAGTTCCACGTTTGATTCTTATAAAGGGACTTCATTTCATCTTCCATAGCTTTTCTCCACTTTACTTCTTCTAAACTTTTGACAGCTTCATTGAAAGTGGATGGAATGCTATCATCTGCAATTAGAGATGCATAGGCCACCATATTATCAAAACGAGCAGGCTTTCTTATAACTCTTCTTGGCCTATCAAGTGCAATTAACTCAAGTTGTTGTGGAGGTTCTTGGAGTTGAACCTCCCCTTCATCTGAATCTCCTTCTACCTCAGGAGTTTCTGCAGGTTCGGTACTTGCCACTGGGATTTTTCTATAAAACTCCACCTGTTTGGGAGTATCCTCCGCCTATTGTGGAGTACCATCTGACTGCTCTACTGTCACCTTTTTTAACATGGTAGATTCATCAAAAGTGACATCTCTGCTAAAGATTATTTTCTTTGATTCTGTGCACCATAGTCGATAACCTTTAACTCCTGTGCTTATCCCCATGAAAATGGCTTTCTTAGCTCTTGGATCCAGCTTCGATTCATTAACATGATAGTATGCAGTGGAACCAAATATATGTAAGGAATCATAATCATTAGCAGCTTATCCACACCATACCTCTATAGGTGTTTTGCCACCAATAGCAGTTGATGGTAATCGATTAATGAGATGGCATGCATATGACAAAGCCTCAGCCCAAAATTTCTTGTCTAACCCAGCATTAGACAACATACACCGAACTTTCTCCAGCAATGTTCGGTTCATGCGTTCTGCCACCCCATTCTGCTGCGGTGTATTTCTAACTGTGAAGTGCCGAACAATACCTTCATCTGCGCAGATTTTATGAAAAGCATCATTTTTGTATTCTCCTCCATTGTCTGTTCGGAGACATTTGATGCGTCTGCCAGTCTGAGTTTCCACCAATTTTTTCCATTTGAGGAAAACTCCTAGCACTTCATCTTTTTGACTTCAATGTATACTCCCCAATCATCAACAAAGGTTACATAATAATGTTTGCCACCCAAAGAAGCCGTTGTAGAGGGTCCCCATACATCAGAGTGAACATAGTCCAAAATACCCTTGGTATTATGGATTCCGGTGCCAAATTTCACTCTTGACTGCTTTCCTTTGGTGCAATGCTCACAGAAGTCCAACTTGCAGGTTTTGACATCTTTCAATAATCCCTGATCTAACAATCTTTTCAAGGATTTTTCACCTGCATGTCCCAATCGCTTATGCCACAATCTGGTTGTTTCTAACTCTTTGTCATCACTAGAAACAACTGCTGCTGTCGATTCAATAATTGTATTACCTTGATAGTAATACAAATTATTCCTTCTCCGAATTCCTTTCATCACCACAAGTGCACCCGAGATGATTTTCATCATTCCTTCTTTCGCAATTATAGTGAATCCTTTTGATTCTAGGACTCCCACTGAAATGAGATTCTTTGTCAAACTCGGTACATATCGAACATCAGTCAGGATCCTGATTGATCCATCATGATTCTTCAAATGGATTGAACTAATCCCTTCTGTGAAGCAAGGAACATTATTTGCTGTATAGACAACTTCATTTTCAAGTTCTTTAAAGTTAAAAAACCAGTCCCGATGGGGACTCATATGATGACTGCATGCAGAGTCTAGTAACCATACTTCACCAGAACTTATCAAATTTGCTGATGCATTGTCTATAGATGCCATGATAACTAATGAGAAGTCTGAGTCTTCGTCATCACACTCAGCTATGTTTGAATCAATAACAGCTTTGCCTTTGGCTTTCAGTTTTGGACAATCTTTATTCCAATGACCTTTCTCACGACAAAAGGCACACTCATCTTTTTCAACTCTGGCTCTTGAACGGGATCTACTTTTCTTTCCCCCCTTTCTTTTGGCTTCGTGAACGGCCTCCAACCACCAGAGCTTCTACTTCAGTTGCCTTTTCCTTCTTTTCTATCTTTCTCAGTTCATGGCTGTAAAGATCAGCACAAACTTCACTGAAAGTCACATCTTTATTCCCATAGATTAGAGTCGTTGTAAGATGCTCAAATTCATCAGGAAGAGACGCTAGTAACAACACTGTCAAATCTTCGTCTCCAAATATCACATCCAAATTAAACAAATCACCCACCAACTGATTAAATTTTGTGATGTGTTCATCATAGTGGTACCAGGAACATAATCGAAGCGATACAATTTCTTCTTCATGAAGAGTTTATTCTGATTGTTTTTCTTCAAAAATTTCTCCTCCAATGCCTTCCACAATTTGTTTGCAGAAGTTTTTTTCGAGAAAGCATATTTTTACTCTCTAGAAAGACACGACCAAATTGTACCACATGCCAAACGATGGTCTTCCATTCACTCTCCTCCATCTCGTTTGGTTTCTCTTTTTCAATAGTAACATCTAGACCTTGCTGAAAGAGAGCGTCTAGAACTTCACTTTGCCACATGCCGAAATGACCGGTGCCATCGAAAATCTCCACTGTAAATCTTGCATTTGATACAGCATTTCTTACGAAGGTTGATGCTGTAGCAGGTGTGGTATTTTTCTTTTCGTCTGCCATTTCTTCTTTAAATATTTAATAGCTATAAAATCAATTTTCAAAATGCGGAACACAACCAAGGAACTTTTTTTATGTGGCAGATCAGACTATGTTGCAACCACAGTGAATACTTAGTAACCTTAGCTCTGATACCAATTATTGTGGAAATTGGGCTTTTTTCCACCAAAAACAATTTGTGAATTATTGTACTGAGTAACTACACCAGGTAAATTCCCAGATAAGTGGAGGAGTCACAAATAGTCTCACTTCAAAATCCACTTGCCTAGACATAATTTACTTATAAGTAATTAATTAGACAATAACCACCAAAAATAGTTTGCCCAACAATAGCTATTAAATAAATAAAGACAAAAGCAATAAATAAGAGAAAACACCAAAATTTAACGAGGTTCGGCCAATTTTGCCTACGTCCTCGGACACTACCAAATTTATATTTCACTAAAGAAATATACAGATTGAGAGAGGAGAGAAACTTGTCTAACCCACTAAGTATTGGAAGACAAGTTTTGGGATATTTAAAATTGAAGGAGGTAGGCTCCTTATATGGAGGAGAGGCCACCCTCTCCCTTGCCATTTTCCCGATGTGGGATTTGAGCCACTAAACCAACATTCCAAGAATCCATCTCCACCTCTTTGATTTTTGCAGATTTTTAGACTTAAAGAAAGAAAAGAAAAGGAAAGTATGGTAGTAAATGTTTTATGTCAAAGGAAATAGTTTTCGTCTCATTTTGATCTATTCCCTATAAGAATATTTTTTGCAGGGGCAAACTCCTTCTAATTTTAGGTCCTCAAACTTCAAATAATTAGTAAAAATATTTTAAAAAAATGGTGTGGATTACAAAAATAATTATCTTTAGAATTTTTTGATCTTCTAGAATTTCTATGTAAGAGATGGAATTAACAGAATCTCTATTAGCTATTAGCTGGTATGAATTACTATTAACCGCATGAATTAACTAAATTAAAAGGCATAGTCTGTTTTTTTACTCATTATCTATACTCTTTTTTATAATATTAAATATTATTTATAACTTTCGTCTACATTTTTTAGATTTTTATAATATTAAAACATAATCTTATATTGAGATAAACGTGAATATATATATATATATATATATTTTTTTTAATTCAATTTATAAATTATTACTTATTCAAAATGCACTTTAGCTAGCTATGCATAATGCCAGAATACCACCTAATTAACAAACGCATTTCAATATGTGTACGGGTAAATATAAAATTTTTCGCTGATAGAAATTCAAACATGCAATTAAGAAATCAATAACAAATTCACTTCCTACCCAGCAGAACAATTTAAACAAAAAAGATTATAATTATATATACGCGTATATATCTATGATGCTGGATTCCAAATTTGATGGAATGAGAAAAATTATGAAAATTCTAATAAGGAAGAAATGTTTTAACAATCAAAAGATTGTTATTGTAGCATGGAAATAAAATGTTATTGTTAAATAAAAAATATTAAATTTTTAATTTTTAATTAATTTAATAATTGCGAATAAGTTTGGGTCGCTCAAAAACTCAATAATGAAATTTAAACAAAAAGTTTTGAAATTGATATTAAATTCAAACTCGATTTGAGTTTGAATCACGTACTATCAAATTAATCAATATAATGGCAATGTTTTGGAGTTTATTTACTTCCAAACACCATTTTTTCAACACTGTGACACTTTCTTGAAAGTTATGAGAATAATTGAATATTAACTATACATTGGACAATGTCAATGCACCAAAGGAACAAAAAGATGAGTGAAAAAGAAAAAAAGAAAAAAGAAAAAAGAAAAAGAGAATGAGAGCAAAATCAGATGTAGTTTTTTTTGCATTTTTAATGATTAATATGAAAAATAAAACCCTTTTTTTAATTAATTACATTCATTTTTTAAGAAATTACCAAATTATATCAAAATTTATCATTAATAAACATTTTTTTTTCTTTTGTTTTTTGTTAAATTGAAAATGGATTTAAGAATATTAATGGTACCGTGTTGTGCATTTTCTACCTGGAATTGACAAATATAAAAGGAATTGTTATATCGGATGATTTAGAATAAATATTAATTAAAATTTGTATTTTGTTGCCACATAACCTACGGCACAATCCATTCTCCATGTGCTTTGCCCTCTTGTCTCTTGCTTTGAAATTGGCATGCTCTTTGTGGCATTTGTTTAGCTCAATGGATTTGTTTTCATATTTTTTACCGTTAAAAACATTTTACTAAAAATCATTCTTTTTTTTTTTTAGAAAGACTCCAAAAATTTTTTATACTCTAATTAAAAAAACCATGGCGTGATCTGTAAAAAAAAAAATGATATAAAAATACTTGTGATGATAAAAAAAAATTGCAGCTTAATCATTTTAAAAAATAATTTTAATATGAGTAAACAAAGTTACGAATTTCGAAATAAGATTAAATTTATATTTAAAAGTGTAAAAATATTAGTGAAATAAATTTGTGACGTAAACTTTTTAAAAACAATAAAGCAAATGTGTCCACCTCCTCATGCAAGGGAAATGGATTCAAAAAAAAAAAAAAAAAAAACTCCAAATGAAAACCAGAAAGCAATGATGGGAGGACTCCTTGAAGGTAGGGAAACTTTATAACCTGGCATTGATAAGTTTACATGACCGCCATTATTGTGTTTTTTTTTTTTTTTTTTGGTAATTTATTATTTAAGAGAAAAAAGCGAGCAATACAAGTGGGAACAATATTTCAAGTTCGAAAACAAGCCCCATGAGGAACTGATTTAGCCAATACATGAGCTATATCGTTTGCTTGTCTTCTTATCCAAGCCAATGTGACATTTGGCAATTGGACTAAAAATAGCTTACATTCAGAAAAAACTACTCCAAACTCATACCAATCTTGGATAATCTTGGATAGAATTCCTCATAGCACAGTAAACCTGCAGACAATCGGTCTCAATCTGAATCTTCAGGTGGAACAGCTCGATATCAACCAAGACAACACCGCCATTATTATGTTTGATGATAAAGCATGTGCCCTTCCGCCTCCCACCCCACGCCAACTCCGTAAAGCACGATTATAAACTATCTTATTATGAAAATGTATCACTAAACATAGCATGTCTCTTATTACAAGATGTAAATATTATGGCATAATTCTAAAATATTAGGACTTGTATCATTATTAATTTTTTTAAGATATATTTTGCTCTTGATATACTTGCAACCTCATAAGTTTATTCCAAATTGTTCAGAGAATGGCTAGGTCTTGTTCAATTAGCAAAAACCCTTCTTCAATCTCCATGATACTACTCTTTGGGCTTCTACTTGCTACCCTTGATACAACAGTTGCTCAGATAGGTGTTTGCTATGGAATGCATGGCAATAACCTACCACCCCCACCAGAAGTTATCTCTCTCTTTAACCAGAATGGCATTCGCAGAATGCGAATCTACGATCCAAACCAAGCAACTCTGCAAGCCTTGAGAGGCACCAATATTGAACTCATGTTAGGTCTTCCGAATGATGACCTTCAAAAAATTGCTTCTAGTGAAGCTGAAGCAAAGACATGGGTACAAAATAATGTCCGAAACTACCCGGATGTCAAGTTCGTTACATTGCTGTTGGAAATGAAGTTAAACCTTCAGATTCCATTGCTCAATTTCTACTACCTGCTATGAAAAATATACGTAAGGCGCTTGTGTCAACAGGTTTAGGAGATTCTATTAAAGTTTCTTCGGCTGTTGATACCGGAGTACTCTCCGAGTCATTTCCTCCTTCTAAAGGCTCTTTCAAACAAGAGTATCGTCCAATACTTGATCCGCTCATCAAATTTCTCATAGAGAAGAGATCCCCATTACTCGTTAATCTATATCCTTACTTTAGTTACACTGGAAATACTCGTGATATTCATCTCGATTATGCTCTTTTCACAGCTAAATCAACGGTTGTCTCAGACCCGCCACGTAACTATCAGAATCTTTTTGATGCGATGCTTGATGCTGTTTATGCTGCATTAGAGAAATCAGGTGGAAGTTCTTTAGATATAGTTGTAGCAGAGAGTGGATGGCCGACAGCCGGAGGAGAAGCCACTTCAGTAGAAAATGCAAGAACTTATAATAACAATTTGATTCAACATGTTAAAAAGGGAACTCCAAGAAGGCCTGGAAAAGCTATAGAAACTTATATTTTTGCTATGTTTGATGAGAATAAAAAAAGTCCAGAATATGAGAAATATTGGGGGCTTTTCTTGCCTAACAAACAGCACAAATATCAAGTCAACTTTAATTGAAGGATTTGCAAGAAGTAGCATAAAATGGAAACTCTTATGTTTTACTAATAGTAATTCTGTAATGATAATAAATTTGAGTTTTGAAACTCAAATAGTGTCAGATTTGAGTTTTATCTATGTTGTCTATTTTTAATAAATTTAAAAGGGAAGTTTATCCTTACTGTGTAACCAACAATGTTATTTTAGATATAATGTTTCCAATGGATCAAAAAGGAAAAGAATGATCGGCCAATAAATATAATTTTAGTTTTTCCTATTAGTGTGTTTGAATTTCATCAATGTAGTGGTTTTATATATTCAATCAATAATAATATTTTCCCTTTGTTTTTGCTAGACATTTGTAGGAGAGTTTTGGTTATATCCATATATTTGATGCATGGTTTCAAATGAATTTTATTTCTACAAAACTTATAAAGAAACACCATATAAATCTCATAATTAACAATTCTCAGTAAAAAAATTACAATTATAATTTTCACTGTCCTTATAAAACTTATAAAGAAACACCTATATAATTTTGATCATTCATCATTTTCTCTCTTTCTTCTTTTTTGTTTTTCGTCTCTTTTGATCTATTTCTTATAAGAATATGTTTAGCAGGGGCAAACTCCGGCTACTCCTTTTAGGTCCTCAAACTTCAGATAAATATTTAAAAAATAATAATGTGGATTACAAAAGTAATTATCATTAAATTTTTTGGCCTTTAGAAATTTCTATATGCTAGCTTTCTCGAACGTGCGTTACACGATATTTGTACTCATTACAAGTAAATATAATTTAATTTATATATATTATAATATTATGAAGAATTTATATTATTGCAAAGTAATATAATAAATAGAAATTTTCTCACAATGATTATTAACTTGATTTGATTTATTACGTTTCGAATTTATATTATAGATAGATAGTTAATATAATAATTAATATATTAATCATTGTTTTAGAGGATCATTTATATTTTTGATATTTTTTTTTTTTTTTACTTTTAACTAAAGTCTTAGGCATTTAAATTAATTTTATATTCGTTTTTTTTAGAAAAAAAAATTAAGTGGTTTGCTAATATAACATGTTATATCATAATACTGTATATATATATATTTTTTTAATTTTTATTATAAATTATAATATTATGGACAATATATATTACTAAAACAATTCTGGGCAATTCTGGGGACTTTTCTTGCCAAACAAACAGCCTAAATATGAAGTCAATTTTTCAGGAATACAACATCAAGTAAATTTTAATTGGCCTAATGCACCAATTTGCGCCTTTTTGTAATTTTCTTCCAATTACAAATAAACATATATTTTGTAATTTTCTTGCAATTTGCGCCAAACTCATTCTGTACACAGAATTTTTGTTTAATAAATCAAGGAGTTCATAATTTTTAATAAATATTAGCGTATCTACAAAAAAACAGTTTTAAAGGTAAGGCTAAGTGCAAAAAGACAATTAAAGTTCAGAGAAAAATTAAATTTTTCAACTTGTATTACTTTCAAAAAACTATCTTATTTTCATATTTCTAACTTGTATATTAATTGCTTTCAATTTTAAAGAAAAGTCTACAACAAGTTTTCTAACAACTTGTATATTTCTTTCTTTTTTTTTTTTCTTTTAAAAAAGGAAAATGATCAACAAGAACAGAATCAGCAATCAACAAGGGAAGGACAGGACCCACTCCTTTAATAAGCAACCCTATTCACTGACCGCTTAACAAAAGATATACAGCAATAATCTAGTTTTTTGAGAAGATATATACAGTGAGAAATAATATTGCCAAAATAACAGCCATCTGCATTTTTGACCTTCAAGTGCTTGCACCAGCAGCAGTAGGGACTCTGACTCAGGGTTGTAGAATTTACCTTTCGATTAAGTTTTTTATTTTCGTTTTTTTTTAATAAACAAAACCTCTTTATTTAAATTTGTTCAATTTTTTTTCTTTACTTTTGAGAAAACTGTTTTGAAAACAAAAAATAAATTTTTTAAAAATAAATAGTGGTTTACATAATTGTGTTTTCTGTTTTTAATTCTATATTTTTTTTTTTCATTTTTATCCTCATAAAATTATTATTGTCATTGTTATTCTTACTATTATTTTCTGTATTTATATAAATCTAATGTTATTTATTTATCCAAAAATATACGAGCTTATATTTTTATCTCTATTCAAATTCTCTTTTTTTTTTTTTAATCTCTTCTCTATTTAGTATTATTTTTATATTTATTATTATTTTCTCTATCTATATAAATCTAATATCATTTAGTATTATTTATTTATTATAATATTTAGATATTATTTTTTTATTCAACATAATAATCAATAGTTACTGTAACATTAAATTTTAAAATTAATGATCAGATTTGAATTAAAAAATATTTAACGAATTGAATTAAATAAATATTCGAGATATCTCTTTAAATCTTAGACTATTACAAGCTTTAACTATATGGATTCTGTTCAAATCAAAATGGGTTGGAATTAATTAGACTTTAAATTTATTAATTCTATTATTTTAAGTATAAATTCAAAGAAGCACCGATCAAATTTTTATGACAAATGAGATTTGATCTTCAAAATAATTTATACAAAAATAATGAAAGATATTTATTATAAAGTAGAAATTTTATTAATTATTTTAAATGCCTAATAATAACATTAGGAATTAAGTAGAAATTCATAATAGTAAGAAAAAAAATTAAGATTATTTTAAATTCAACAAGTATTTTGATATAGAATTTTGTTATATTAACTGAAATATAAGAACAGGACATTAAGTCTCATTGGTGGTTACAAATTAATTTACTATATTGCTGTTGGAAGTTCTTTAGTGGATGGCCTGGAAAAGCCACTGTCTTCCTTTGACAGCATACTGTAATCCCTTCAATTTCATTACTTGGTGTCTAACAGCTTCAAGTCTTACCAATCCCTTCAATGTTCCACGGAAACTAAAATATTAGCTAAATAAGAAAACATAATCTCACTTAAATAGGAAAACAAATTTAAATCCTAAATAGGGAAAAACAGAACTAAATAAGAAATTTATATACCTTAATAGATCAAATGGAAATTAAATACAGTGCTCTTGTTTCTAATATAAATAGAGGAGCTAGTGAAGAAGGCAATATGCTTGGAGCTCTCGTAAGTTTATTATCTATTTCTTTAAGGATGGCTAGCTCTTGTTCAGATGGCAAAAGCCCTTCCACAACCTCCAAGATGCTACTTTTAGTGCTCCTACTTGCTACCCTCAATGCAACAGGTATCCCCGAACGGTTTTTTACTTAACATCTTCGGGTTAGGTTTGGGTATAAAAGGAAGTCTGATGGCTCGGATTTAGTTTCCTGAAAATGTTAAGGTTTTCATGATTTATATTTATAAATTAATTAATTTGCTGATAAAAAAGACTGTGTATTGTTACTCTTTGTAATGCAGGTGCTCAAATAGGTGTTTGCTATGGAATGCTTGGCAATAACCTGCCACCCCCACCGGAAGTTATCTCTCTCTTTAACCAGAATGGCATTCGCCGAATGCGAATCTACGCTCCAGACCAAGCAGCTCAAGAAGCCTTAGAAGGCTCCAATATTGAGCTCATTTTAGGTCTTCCAAACTCTGATCTTCAACGCGTTGCTTCTAGTCAAGCAGAAGCAAACACATGGGTTCAAAACAATGTACAACGTTATCCCAACGTCAAGTTTCGTTACATTTCTGTTGGAAACGAAGTCCACCCTTCAGATTCCTTTGCCCAATTTCTAGTACCTGCTATGATGAACACACGTAATGCGCTTCTATCAGCTGGTTTAGGAGATGCTATTAAAGTTTCTACAGCTATTGACACTGGCGTACTTGCCGAGTCATACCCTCCTTCTATAGGCTCTTTCAAACAAGAATATCGTCCAATACTTGACCCGCTTATCCAATTTCTGGTAGCGAATGGATCGCCATTACTTGTGAATATATATCCTTATTTCAGTTACATAGAGAATTCCGGTGATATTCGTCTCGACTATGCTCTTTTTACGGCTCCTTCTACGGTTGTCTCCGATCCGCCGCTTAGCTATCAAAATCTCTTTGATGCCATTCTTGATGCGGTTTATGCTGCATTAGAGAAATCAGGTGGAAGATCTTTAGATATAGTTGTAGCAGAGAGTGGATGGCCGACAGCCGGAGGAAAAGCCACTTCAGTAGAAAATGCAAGAACTTATAATAACAATTTGATTCAACATGTTAAAAAGGGAACTCCAAGAAGGCCTGGAAAAGCTATAGAAACTTATATTTTTGCTATGTTTGATGAGAATCAAAAAAGTCCGGACTACGAGAAATACTGGGGACTTTTCTTGCCAAACAAACAGCCTAAATATGAAGTCAATTTTAATTAAAGAGTTAGGAAATTTTTTCTCTATTAATTAATAATCATAATTTTGAGCATTGAGATCTTCGTAAGAATGATAGGGCAATAAGTATATTTGTGTCTGTAAATTTTAATTTGCTATATAAATGCATTATGCGTATGAGTTCTTATGTTTCTTTATAATTATATCTTATGTATCATTTTGAAAATTCAAAATAAAGAATCATTTCAGTCCATTTCAATTTCAGAGTGAATCAAACAGTTTCATGTATCAATACAAGATATCAAAACTCCTCTACATGTAATAAGTTCACTCTATGCATATCCACTCTTTCTGCAATTATCAAACATTTGATCATTATAAGAAGATCAAAAACATACTCCATTCTTGTATGATAAGTTAAAACCATCATCTATTCGTTGCCTCGGCGTGCTCATCGACCTTGCCTTTGCCTTTGCAGATTTAGTCGCTGCCATGTAAGTCGGAAAAACTGGACTACTTTCATCTCCTGAAGTAGTACTCCGATGTGTTCGACAAAATGATCTTCTTGGAAATGATAGTACTGGTGAATTTAATCCATCTATAGAATCTTGTTTTCGCGTACTTCTTGTTCTAATTTGCATTGCACCAAACAGATCACTAGTTGGTTTCAGATTCTCCATTTCTTCTCTAGTGTACATGTCTTTGTTCGCCAATGGTTCTAACCAATTGCTGGGACTGCTAATTTCTTTGTTGGGTAGTGATTCTTCAAACATATGACTGTTTCTCCTCTCCTAAAATGTAATTAATTTTGGAATTGAACATGGGAAGGAATTCCAAAGAGTACATTTGGAATTTCATACGATAATTCAATATAATTAAATCAAATTCTATTGTCAATTACCCGATGTGAAAATGAGTATTTCACCATCCTGTCTCTTTTGATATTGGCTTCTTGTTTTTTGAACCATAAGGCTTCCATCTCTTCCTTCGAAAGCATACTGTAATCCCAACATCTTTGGCTTTTGCATTCAAGCTATACACATGAAATTAAAAATAATTAAAATCATAAATAAAGAAGCAAAATTCATCATATACTTTTTAGATTTTACCATCTGAACTGATTGCAGATCCTTCTCATGGTTCTTCCCCTAGTTGATGACATGAAAAATAAATTAATAACACCTCGCCAATCAAAATTGTAGTCCAAAAACATAATTCACTTATGAAATTCATTCGAACAAAACATTTTATTTAGTATTGTAACCTTAACCTACCTTAGTATCTGCATCTCCCAATGCCTTGGATTTGAAAATTTGCTTATTTTCGCCATCTATGTAATGATCAGTATTATTTTTAGCTCTGACCTGGATTCGTGCTTTTGCATTAGATGGCAAACGCTTCAATTTCATGGTTAGTTCGCGTCTAGCAGCTCGGCCACGGACGATAGCTTGAAGTCTTACTAATCCCTTCAATGCTCGCAAAGCTTTCCTTGCCTATTTTGGTAGTTCAAAATTTCTTCATTAGGGTTAGAGCATTATTAATGCAGCTACAAAAATAGTTCTGATATGCCATTTCAAGAACCGCATGCAAATTTCTTGATAAAAACAAGCCAAAACACTTTTCTCGGGTCAGTCGAGCGATAGTGAAATGTAATGTAATATAATTAAATACATAGCCATTACAATGAAAATTTAAATTACATCCCATTACGACTCACCGAATGGAATCAGAAACCAGAAATGATATTTTTGAAGCAGTTGAACTAATGAAAAGTTGCATTCAGATAGAATTCCTAATACCTAATAACTGGAAATTCTTAACTACTATTCAATCAATGCCATAAACAGAATTAAGCAAGTTTAATGATCATCAGTAAACTTAAGTTTAAATTATTTCAAATAGCTTTCATTATATCTATAAGAAAATTTATATCTTGAGCTTACAAGATAGGCATGGAAAGCACTCTGTATCTTAATACCAGCCAAGAAGAACCGGTCACCCGGACAACCTCAGCGGCTGCGATGGCAGCCTCAGCAGCAGCCGCCGTCGCAAGAGCTACAGTCAGTGCAAACTTTCTCTGCTTTTCTGTTGCTTCATCTATACTCCTCTGCGGTGATGGAGGAAGCAGAGCAGGGCGTTCCTTAAACTTTAGCCTTCCATGTTGTGGAAATTGGGCTTTTTTTCCACCAAAAATAATTTTGAATTATTGTACTGAGTAACTACATCAGGTGAATTCCCAGATAAGTGGAGGAGTCACAAATGGTCTCATTTAAAATCCACTTGCCTAGACATAATTTACTTAGAAGTAATTAATTAGACAATAACCACCAAAAATAGTTTACCCAACAATAGCTATTAAATAAATAAAGACAAAAGCAATAAATAAGGGAGAACACCAAAATTTAACGAGGTTCGGCCAATTTTGCCTACGTCCTCGGACACTACCAAATTTATATTTCACTAAAAAAATATACAAATTGAGAGAGGAGAGAAGCTTGTCTAACCCACTAAGTATTGGAAGACAAGTTTTGGGATATATAAAATTGCAGGAGGTAGGCTCCTTATATGGAGGAGAGGCCACCCTCTCCCTTGCCATTTTCCCGATGTGGGATTTGAGCCACTAAACCAACAATCTCCACCTTGGCGAAAATTCCACCAATACAAATTTCTGCTCTCTCTCTCACAAAGTTGCAATGTCTTCAAATGTGCTTGGTAGTGCCAAGCTTCAATTTTTAACAATATTGATCAAGTCCAAGCAGTATTTGAACTTGACAGTTGTCACCACTTTCGTCAACATATCAGCAGGATTTTCAGCAGTCTGAATCTTCTGGAGTTGAACTTGTCCTTCCTCTAGAATTTCTCTGACAAAATGAAATCGAACGTCGATATGCTTCGTCCTTGCATGATAAACTTGGTTCTTTGCCAAGTGAATAGCACTCTGGCTATCGCAATGTACAACAATGTTGTTTTGCCTAATTCCCAATTCATCAAGCAACCCTTGAAGCCAAATTGCCTCCTTAACAGCCTCTGTAACTGCCATGAACAGTGCCTCTATTGTAGACAAAGCCACTGTTGACTGTAAAGTAGACTTCCAACTAACTGGTGCTTTTGCAAGAGTAAACACATAACCAGTAGTTGATCGACGTTTATCCAAATCACCGGCATAATCAGAATCACAGTATCCGACTATGCATTGACCACTATTCTTATCCTGCTAAAAAATCAATCCAACATCCACAGTGTTCAAAAGATACCGTAGAATCCATTTCACAGCTTGCCAATGATCCTTGCCAGGATCATGCATGTACCTGCTCACAACTCCAACTGCCTGTGAAATGTCTGGTCTTGTACACACCATAGCATACATCAAGCTACCTACAACATTTGCATAGGGAACTTTTGACATGCATTCCTGTTCTGCATCATTTTTTGGTGACTGAGTTGCACTGAGTTTGAAATGAGGAGCAAGAGGTGTACTAACAGGCTTGGTTTTATCATCCATACCAAAACGCTTTAGTATCTTTTTCAGATATTGCTTCTGATTTAGACAAAGTCTCCACAATTTCCTATCTCTGGTAATTTCCATGCTGAGAATCCTTTTTGCTTCGTCCAGATCTTTCATTTCAAATTCTTGATTCAACTGATTCTTCAAATTCTCAATTTCTTGTTTATTCTTTGAAGCTATCAGTATATCATCAACATACAAAAGTAGATAAATGAAAAAGCCATCTTGTAGCTTGCGCAAATACACACAATGATCGTATTTGCTTCTTGTGTACTTCTGCCTTTGCATAAACTTATCAAATCGCTTGTACCACTGCCTCGGAGACTGCTTCAATCCATAAAGCGATTTTTTAAGTTTGCATATCATATTCTCCTTTCCAGCAACTTTGAATCCTTCTGGCTGAGTCATATAGAAATTCCTCTTCCAGATCTCCATGTAAAAACGCTGTTTTTACATCCAATTGAACTAGTTCCAAATCAAACTGTGCTACCAAGGCTAACAAAATTCGAATGGAGGAATGTTTTACAACTGGAGGAAAAACTTCATTATAATCAATTCCCTCCGTCTGAGCGTAGCCTTTAGCTACCAACCTTGCCTTATAGTGAACACTGTCTCTGTCAGGAAATCCATCTTTCTTTGCATATACCCATTTGCATCCTATTGCCTTCTTTCCCTTTGGTGGATCAACTAAGTTCCACGTTTGATTCTTATAAAGGGACTTCATTTCATCTTCCATAGCTTTTCTCCACTTTACTTCTTCTAAACTTTTGACAGCTTCATTGAAAGTGGATGGAATGCTATCATCTGCAATTAGAGATGCATAGGCCACCATATTATCAAAACGAGCAGGCTTTCTTATAACTCTTCTTGGCCTATCAAGTGCAATTAACTCAAGTTGTTGTGGAGGTTCTTGGAGTTGAACCTCCCCTTCATCTGAATCTCCTTCTACCTCAGGAGTTTCTGCAGGTTCGGTACTTGCCACTGGGATTTTTCTATAAAACTCCACCTGTTTGGGAGTATCCTCCGCCTATTGTGGAGTACCATCTGACTGCTCTACTGTCACCTTTTTTAACATGGTAGATTCATCAAAAGTGACATCTCTGCTAAAGATTATTTTCTTTGATTCTGTGCACCATAGTCGATAACCTTTAACTCCTGTGCTTATCCCCATGAAAATGGCTTTCTTAGCTCTTGGATCCAGCTTCGATTCATTAACATGATAGTATGCAGTGGAACCAAATATATGTAAGGAATCATAATCATTAGCAGCTTATCCACACCATACCTCTATAGGTGTTTTGCCACCAATAGCAGTTGATGGTAATCGATTAATGAGATGGCATGCATATGACAAAGCCTCAGCCCAAAATTTCTTGTCTAACCCAGCATTAGACAACATACACCGAACTTTCTCCAGCAATGTTCGGTTCATGCGTTCTGCCACCCCATTCTGCTGCGGTGTATTTCTAACTGTGAAGTGCCGAACAATACCTTCATCTGCGCAGATTTTATGAAAAGCATCATTTTTGTATTCTCCTCCATTGTCTGTTCGGAGACATTTGATGCGTCTGCCAGTCTGAGTTTCCACCAATTTTTTCCATTTGAGGAAAACTCCTAGCACTTCATCTTTTTGACTTCAATGTATACTCCCCAATCATCAACAAAGGTTACATAATAATGTTTGCCACCCAAAGAAGCCGTTGTAGAGGGTCCCCATACATCAGAGTGAACATAGTCCAAAATACCCTTGGTATTATGGATTCCGGTGCCAAATTTCACTCTTGACTGCTTTCCTTTGGTGCAATGCTCACAGAAGTCCAACTTGCAGGTTTTGACATCTTTCAATAATCCCTGATCTAACAATCTTTTCAAGGATTTTTCACCTGCATGTCCCAATCGCTTATGCCACAATCTGGTTGTTTCTAACTCTTTGTCATCACTAGAAACAACTGCTGCTGTCGATTCAATAATTGTATTACCTTGATAGTAATACAAATTATTCCTTCTCCGAATTCCTTTCATCACCACAAGTGCACCCGAGATGATTTTCATCATTCCTTCTTTCGCAATTATAGTGAATCCTTTTGATTCTAGGACTCCCACTGAAATGAGATTCTTTGTCAAACTCGGTACATATCGAACATCAGTCAGGATCCTGATTGATCCATCATGATTCTTCAAATGGATTGAACTAATCCCTTCTGTGAAGCAAGGAACATTATTTGCTGTATAGACAACTTCATTTTCAAGTTCTTTAAAGTTAAAAAACCAGTCCCGATGGGGACTCATATGATGACTGCATGCAGAGTCTAGTAACCATACTTCACCAGAACTTATCAAATTTGCTGATGCATTGTCTATAGATGCCATGATAACTAATGAGAAGTCTGAGTCTTCGTCATCACACTCAGCTATGTTTGAATCAATAACAGCTTTGCCTTTGGCTTTCAGTTTTGGACAATCTTTATTCCAATGACCTTTCTCACGACAAAAGGCACACTCATCTTTTTCAACTCTGGCTCTTGAACGGGATCTACTTTTCTTTCCCCCCTTTCTTTTGGCTTCGTGAACGGCCTCCAACCACCAGAGCTTCTACTTCAGTTGCCTTTTCCTTCTTTTCTATCTTTCTCAGTTCATGGCTGTAAAGATCAGCACAAACTTCACTGAAAGTCACATCTTTATTCCCATAGATTAGAGTCGTTGTAAGATGCTCAAATTCATCAGGAAGAGACGCTAGTAACAACACTGTCAAATCTTCGTCTCCAAATATCACATCCAAATTAAACAAATCACCCACCAACTGATTAAATTTTGTGATGTGTTCATCATAGTGGTACCAGGAACATAATCGAAGCGATACAATTTCTTCTTCATGAAGAGTTTATTCTGATTGTTTTTCTTCAAAAATTTCTCCTCCAATGCCTTCCACAATTTGTTTGCAGAAGTTTTTTTCGAGAAAGCATATTTTTACTCTCTAGAAAGACACGACCAAATTGTACCACATGCCAAACGATGGTCTTCCATTCACTCTCCTCCATCTCGTTTGGTTTCTCTTTTTCAATAGTAACATCTAGACCTTGCTGAAAGAGAGCGTCTAGAACTTCACTTTGCCACATGCCGAAATGACCGGTGCCATCGAAAATCTCCACTGTAAATCTTGCATTTGATACAGCATTTCTTACGAAGGTTGATGCTGTAGCAGGTGTGGTATTTTTCTTTTCGTCTGCCATTTCTTCTTTAAATATTTAATAGCTATAAAATCAATTTTCAAAATGCGGAACACAACCAAGGAACTTTTTTTATGTGGCAGATCAGACTATGTTGCAACCACAGTGAATACTTAGTAACCTTAGCTCTGATACCAATTATTGTGGAAATTGGGCTTTTTTCCACCAAAAACAATTTGTGAATTATTGTACTGAGTAACTACACCAGGTAAATTCCCAGATAAGTGGAGGAGTCACAAATAGTCTCACTTCAAAATCCACTTGCCTAGACATAATTTACTTATAAGTAATTAATTAGACAATAACCACCAAAAATAGTTTGCCCAACAATAGCTATTAAATAAATAAAGACAAAAGCAATAAATAAGAGAAAACACCAAAATTTAACGAGGTTCGGCCAATTTTGCCTACGTCCTCGGACACTACCAAATTTATATTTCACTAAAGAAATATACAGATTGAGAGAGGAGAGAAACTTGTCTAACCCACTAAGTATTGGAAGACAAGTTTTGGGATATTTAAAATTGAAGGAGGTAGGCTCCTTATATGGAGGAGAGGCCACCCTCTCCCTTGCCATTTTCCCGATGTGGGATTTGAGCCACTAAACCAACATTCCAAGAATCCATCTCCACCTCTTTGATTTTTGCAGATTTTTAGACTTAAAGAAAGAAAAGAAAAGGAAAGTATGGTAGTAAATGTTTTATGTCAAAGGAAATAGTTTTCGTCTCATTTTGATCTATTCCCTATAAGAATATTTTTTGCAGGGGCAAACTCCTTCTAATTTTAGGTCCTCAAACTTCAAATAATTAGTAAAAATATTTTAAAAAAATGGTGTGGATTACAAAAATAATTATCTTTAGAATTTTTTGATCTTCTAGAATTTCTATGTAAGAGATGGAATTAACAGAATCTCTATTAGCTATTAGCTGGTATGAATTACTATTAACCGCATGAATTAACTAAATTAAAAGGCATAGTCTGTTTTTTTACTCATTATCTATACTCTTTTTTATAATATTAAATATTATTTATAACTTTCGTCTACATTTTTTAGATTTTTATAATATTAAAACATGATCTTATATTGAGATAAACGTGAATATATATATATATATATATATATAATATATATTTTTTAATTCAATTTATAAATTATTACTTATTCAAAATGCACTTTAGCTAGCTATGCATAATGCCAGAATACCACCTAATTAACAAACGCATTTCAATATGTGTACGGGTAAATATAAAATTTTTCGCTGATAGAAATTCAAACATGCAATTAAGAAATCAATAACAAATTCACTTCCTACCCAGCAGAACAATTTAAACAAAAAAGATTATAATTATATATACGCGTATATATCTATGATGCTGGATTCCAAATTTGATGGAATGAGAAAAATTATGAAAATTCTAATAAGGAAGAAATGTTTTAACAATCAAAAGATTGTTATTGTAGCATGGAAATAAAATGTTATTGTTAAATAAAAAATATTAAATTTTTAATTTTTAATTAATTTAATAATTGCGAATAAGTTTGGGTCGCTCAAAAACTCAATAATGAAATTTAAACAAAAAGTTTTGAAATTGATATTAAATTCAAACTCGATTTGAGTTTGAATCACGTACTATCAAATTAATCAATATAATGGCAATGTTTTGGAGTTTATTTACTTCCAAACACCATTTTTTCAACACTGTGACACTTTCTTGAAAGTTATGAGAATAATTGAATATTAACTATACATTGGACAATGTCAATGCACCAAAGGAACAAAAAGATGAGTGAAAAAGAAAAAAAGAAAAAAGAAAAAAGAAAAAGAGAATGAGAGCAAAATCAGATGTAGTTTTTTTTGCATTTTTAATGATTAATATGAAAAATAAAACCCTTTTTTTAATTAATTACATTCATTTTTTAAGAAATTACCAAATTATATCAAAATTTATCATTAATAAACATTTTTTTTTCTTTTGTTTTTTGTTAAATTGAAAATGGATTTAAGAATATTAATGGTACCGTGTTGTGCATTTTCTACCTGGAATTGACAAATATAAAAGGAATTGTTATATCGGATGATTTAGAATAAATATTAATTAAAATTTGTATTTTGTTGCCACATAACCTACGGCACAATCCATTCTCCATGTGCTTTGCCCTCTTGTCTCTTGCTTTGAAATTGGCATGCTCTTTGTGGCATTTGTTTAGCTCAATGGATTTGTTTTCATATTTTTTACCGTTAAAAACATTTTACTAAAAATCATTCTTTTTTTTTTTTAGAAAGACTCCAAAAATTTTTTATACTCTAATTAAAAAAACCATGGCGTGATCTGTAAAAAAAAAAATGATATAAAAATACTTGTGATGATAAAAAAAAATTGCAGCTTAATCATTTTAAAAAATAATTTTAATATGAGTAAACAAAGTTACGAATTTCGAAATAAGATTAAATTTATATTTAAAAGTGTAAAAATATTAGTGAAATAAATTTGTGACGTAAACTTTTTAAAAACAATAAAGCAAATGTGTCCACCTCCTCATGCAAGGGAAATGGATTCAAAAAAAAAAAAAAAAAAAACTCCAAATGAAAACCAGAAAGCAATGATGGGAGGACTCCTTGAAGGTAGGGAAACTTTATAACCTGGCATTGATAAGTTTACATGACCGCCATTATTGTGTTTTTTTTTTTTTTTTTGGTAATTTATTATTTAAGAGAAAAAAGCGAGCAATACAAGTGGGAACAATATTTCAAGTTCGAAAACAAGCCCCATGAGGAACTGATTTAGCCAATACATGAACTATATCGTTTGCTTGTCTTCTTATCCAAGCCAATGTGACATTTGGCAATTGGACTAAAAGTAGCTTACATTCAGAAAAAACTACTCCAAACTCATACCAATCTTGGATAATCTTGGATAGAATTCCTCATAGCACAGTAAACCTGCAGACAATCGGTCTCAATCTGAATCTTCAGGTGGAACAGCTCGATATCAACCAAGACAACACCGCCATTATTATGTTTGATGATAAAGCATGTGCCCTTCCGCCTCCCACCCCACGCCAACTCCGTAAAGCACGATTATAAACTATCTTATTATGAAAATGTATCACTAAACATAGCATGTCTCTTATTACAAGATGTAAATATTATGGCATAATTCTAAAATATTAGGACTTGTATCATTATTAATTTTTTTAAGATATATTTTGCTCTTGATATACTTGCAACCTCATAAGTTTATTCCAAATTGTTCAGAGAATGGCTAGGTCTTGTTCAATTAGCAAAAACCCTTCTTCAATCTCCATGATACTACTCTTTGGGCTTCTACTTGCTACCCTTGATACAACAGTTGCTCAGATAGGTGTTTGCTATGGAATGCATGGCAATAACCTACCACCCCCACCAGAAGTTATCTCTCTCTTTAACCAGAATGGCATTCGCAGAATGCGAATCTACGATCCAAACCAAGCAACTCTGCAAGCCTTGAGAGGCACCAATATTGAACTCATGTTAGGTCTTCCGAATGATGACCTTCAAAAAATTGCTTCTAGTGAAGCTGAAGCAAAGACATGGGTACAAAATAATGTCCGAAACTACCCGGATGTCAAGTTCGTTACATTGCTGTTGGAAATGAAGTTAAACCTTCAGATTCCATTGCTCAATTTCTACTACCTGCTATGAAAAATATACGTAAGGCGCTTGTGTCAACAGGTTTAGGAGATTCTATTAAAGTTTCTTCGGCTGTTGATACCGGAGTACTCTCCGAGTCATTTCCTCCTTCTAAAGGCTCTTTCAAACAAGAGTATCGTCCAATACTTGATCCGCTCATCAAATTTCTCATAGAGAAGAGATCCCCATTACTCGTTAATCTATATCCTTACTTTAGTTACACTGGAAATACTCGTGATATTCATCTCGATTATGCTCTTTTCACAGCTAAATCAACGGTTGTCTCAGACCCGCCACGTAACTATCAGAATCTTTTTGATGCGATGCTTGATGCTGTTTATGCTGCATTAGAGAAATCAGGTGGAAGTTCTTTAGATATAGTTGTAGCAGAGAGTGGATGGCCGACAGCCGGAGGAGAAGCCACTTCAGTAGAAAATGCAAGAACTTATAATAACAATTTGATTCAACATGTTAAAAAGGGAACTCCAAGAAGGCCTGGAAAAGCTATAGAAACTTATATTTTTGCTATGTTTGATGAGAATAAAAAAAGTCCAGAATATGAGAAATATTGGGGGCTTTTCTTGCCTAACAAACAGCACAAATATCAAGTCAACTTTAATTGAAGGATTTGCAAGAAGTAGCATAAAATGGAAACTCTTATGTTTTACTAATAGTAATTCTGTAATGATAATAAATTTGAGTTTTGAAACTCAAATAGTGTCAGATTTGAGTTTTATCTATGTTGTCTATTTTTAATAAATTTAAAAGGGAAGTTTACCCTTACTGTGTAACCAACAATGTTATTTTAGATATAATGTTTCCAATGGATCAAAAAGGAAAAGAATGATCGGCCAATAAATATAATTTTAGTTTTTCCTATTAGTGTGTTTGAATTTCATCAATGTAGTGGTTTTATATATTCAATCAATAATAATATTTTCCCTTTGTTTTTGCTAGACATTTGTAGGAGAGTTTTGGTTATATCCATATATTTGATGCATGGTTTCAAATGAATTTTATTTCTACAAAACTTATAAAGAAACACCATATAAATCTCATAATTAACAATTCTCAGTAAAAAAATTACAATTATAATTTTCACTGTCCTTATAAAACTTATAAAGAAACACCTATATAATTTTGATCATTCATCATTTTCTCTCTTTCTTCTTTTTTGTTTTTCGTCTCTTTTGATCTATTTCTTATAAGAATATGTTTAGCAGGGGCAAACTCCGGCTACTCCTTTTAGGTCCTCAAACTTCAGATAAATATTTAAAAAATAATAATGTGGATTACAAAAGTAATTATCATTAAATTTTTTGGCCTTTAGAAATTTCTATATGCTAGCTTTCTCGAACGTGCGTTACACGATATTTGTACTCATTACAAGTAAATATAATTTAATTTATATATATTATAATATTATGAAGAATTTATATTATTGCAAAGTAATATAATAAATAGAAATTTTCTCACAATGATTATTAACTTGATTTGATTTATTACGTTTCGAATTTATATTATAGATAGATAGTTAATATAATAATTAATATATTAATCATTGTTTTAGAGGATCATTTATATTTTTGATATTTTTTTTTTTTTTTACTTTTAACTAAAGTCTTAGGCATTTAAATTAATTTTATATTCGTTTTTTTTAGAAAAAAAAATTAAGTGGTTTGCTAATATAACATGTTATATCATAATACTGTATATATATATATTTTTTTAATTTTTATTATAAATTATAATATTATGGACAATATATATTACTAAAACAATTCTGGGCAATTCTGGGGACTTTTCTTGCCAAACAAACAGCCTAAATATGAAGTCAATTTTTCAGGAATACAACATCAAGTAAATTTTAATTGGCCTAATGCACCAATTTGCGCCTTTTTGTAATTTTCTTCCAATTACAAATAAACATATATTTTGTAATTTTCTTGCAATTTGCGCCAAACTCATTCTGTACACAGAATTTTTGTTTAATAAATCAAGGAGTTCATAATTTTTAATAAATATTAGCGTATCTACAAAAAAACAGTTTTAAAGGTAAGGCTAAGTGCAAA
The DNA here is from genome assembly GCF_041381405.1 of Jatropha curcas. Classification (NCBI taxonomy): domain Eukaryota; kingdom Viridiplantae; phylum Streptophyta; class Magnoliopsida; order Malpighiales; family Euphorbiaceae; genus Jatropha; species Jatropha curcas. The sequence goes on along the minus strand of NW_028322404.1, from coordinate 4,394 downwards.
AAGACAATTAAAGTTCAGAGAAAAATTAAATTTTTCAACTTGTATTACTTTCAAAAAACTATCTTATTTTCATATTTCTAACTTGTATATTAATTGCTTTCAATTTTAAAGAAAAGTCTACAACAAGTTTTCTAACAACTTGTATATTTCTTTCTTTTTTTTTTTTCTTTTAAAAAAGGAAAATGATCAACAAGAACAGAATCAGCAATCAACAAGGGAAGGACAGGACCCACTCCTTTAATAAGCAACCCTATTCACTGACCGCTTAACAAAAGATATACAGCAATAATCTAGTTTTTTGAGAAGATATATACAGTGAGAAATAATATTGCCAAAATAACAGCCATCTGCATTTTTGACCTTCAAGTGCTTGCACCAGCAGCAGTAGGGACTCTGACTCAGGGTTGTAGAATTTACCTTTCGATTAAGTTTTTTATTTTCGTTTTTTTTTAATAAACAAAACCTCTTTATTTAAATTTGTTCAATTTTTTTTCTTTACTTTTGAGAAAACTGTTTTGAAAACAAAAAATAAATTTTTTAAAAATAAATAGTGGTTTACATAATTGTGTTTTCTGTTTTTAATTCTATATTTTTTTTTTCATTTTTATCCTCATAAAATTATTATTGTCATTGTTATTCTTACTATTATTTTCTGTATTTATATAAATCTAATGTTATTTATTTATCCAAAAATATACGAGCTTATATTTTTATCTCTATTCAAATTCTCTTTTTTTTTTTTTAATCTCTTCTCTATTTAGTATTATTTTTATATTTATTATTATTTTCTCTATCTATATAAATCTAATATCATTTAGTATTATTTATTTATTATAATATTTAGATATTATTTTTTTATTCAACATAATAATCAATAGTTACTGTAACATTAAATTTTAAAATTAATGATCAGATTTGAATTAAAAAATATTTAACGAATTGAATTAAATAAATATTCGAGATATCTCTTTAAATCTTAGACTATTACAAGCTTTAACTATATGGATTCTGTTCAAATCAAAATGGGTTGGAATTAATTAGACTTTAAATTTATTAATTCTATTATTTTAAGTATAAATTCAAAGAAGCACCGATCAAATTTTTATGACAAATGAGATTTGATCTTCAAAATAATTTATACAAAAATAATGAAAGATATTTATTATAAAGTAGAAATTTTATTAATTATTTTAAATGCCTAATAATAACATTAGGAATTAAGTAGAAATTCATAATAGTAAGAAAAAAAATTAAGATTATTTTAAATTCAACAAGTATTTTGATATAGAATTTTGTTATATTAACTGAAATATAAGAACAGGACATTAAGTCTCATTGGTGGTTACAAATTAATTTACTATATTGCTGTTGGAAGTTCTTTAGTGGATGGCCTGGAAAAGCCACTGTCTTCCTTTGACAGCATACTGTAATCCCTTCAATTTCATTACTTGGTGTCTAACAGCTTCAAGTCTTACCAATCCCTTCAATGTTCCACGGAAACTAAAATATTAGCTAAATAAGAAAACATAATCTCACTTAAATAGGAAAACAAATTTAAATCCTAAATAGGGAAAAACAGAACTAAATAAGAAATTTATATACCTTAATAGATCAAATGGAAATTAAATACAGTGCTCTTGTTTCTAATATAAATAGAGGAGCTAGTGAAGAAGGCAATATGCTTGGAGCTCTCGTAAGTTTATTATCTATTTCTTTAAGGATGGCTAGCTCTTGTTCAGATGGCAAAAGCCCTTCCACAACCTCCAAGATGCTACTTTTAGTGCTCCTACTTGCTACCCTCAATGCAACAGGTATCCCCGAACGGTTTTTTACTTAACATCTTCGGGTTAGGTTTGGGTATAAAAGGAAGTCTGATGGCTCGGATTTAGTTTCCTGAAAATGTTAAGGTTTTCATGATTTATATTTATAAATTAATTAATTTGCTGATAAAAAAGACTGTGTATTGTTACTCTTTGTAATGCAGGTGCTCAAATAGGTGTTTGCTATGGAATGCTTGGCAATAACCTGCCACCCCCACCGGAAGTTATCTCTCTCTTTAACCAGAATGGCATTCGCCGAATGCGAATCTACGCTCCAGACCAAGCAGCTCAAGAAGCCTTAGAAGGCTCCAATATTGAGCTCATTTTAGGTCTTCCAAACTCTGATCTTCAACGCGTTGCTTCTAGTCAAGCAGAAGCAAACACATGGGTTCAAAACAATGTACAACGTTATCCCAACGTCAAGTTTCGTTACATTTCTGTTGGAAACGAAGTCCACCCTTCAGATTCCTTTGCCCAATTTCTAGTACCTGCTATGATGAACACACGTAATGCGCTTCTATCAGCTGGTTTAGGAGATGCTATTAAAGTTTCTACAGCTATTGACACTGGCGTACTTGCCGAGTCATACCCTCCTTCTATAGGCTCTTTCAAACAAGAATATCGTCCAATACTTGACCCGCTTATCCAATTTCTGGTAGCGAATGGATCGCCATTACTTGTGAATATATATCCTTATTTCAGTTACATAGAGAATTCCGGTGATATTCGTCTCGACTATGCTCTTTTTACGGCTCCTTCTACGGTTGTCTCCGATCCGCCGCTTAGCTATCAAAATCTCTTTGATGCCATTCTTGATGCGGTTTATGCTGCATTAGAGAAATCAGGTGGAAGATCTTTAGATATAGTTGTAGCAGAGAGTGGATGGCCGACAGCCGGAGGAAAAGCCACTTCAGTAGAAAATGCAAGAACTTATAATAACAATTTGATTCAACATGTTAAAAAGGGAACTCCAAGAAGGCCTGGAAAAGCTATAGAAACTTATATTTTTGCTATGTTTGATGAGAATCAAAAAAGTCCGGACTACGAGAAATACTGGGGACTTTTCTTGCCAAACAAACAGCCTAAATATGAAGTCAATTTTAATTAAAGAGTTAGGAAATTTTTTCTCTATTAATTAATAATCATAATTTTGAGCATTGAGATCTTCGTAAGAATGATAGGGCAATAAGTATATTTGTGTCTGTAAATTTTAATTTGCTATATAAATGCATTATGCGTATGAGTTCTTATGTTTCTTTATAATTATATCTTATGTATCATTTTGAAAATTCAAAATAAAGAATCATTTCAGTCCATTTCAATTTCAGAGTGAATCAAACAGTTTCATGTATCAATACAAGATATCAAAACTCCTCTACATGTAATAAGTTCACTCTATGCATATCCACTCTTTCTGCAATTATCAAACATTTGATCATTATAAGAAGATCAAAAACATACTCCATTCTTGTATGATAAGTTAAAACCATCATCTATTCGTTGCCTCGGCGTGCTCATCGACCTTGCCTTTGCCTTTGCAGATTTAGTCGCTGCCATGTAAGTCGGAAAAACTGGACTACTTTCATCTCCTGAAGTAGTACTCCGATGTGTTCGACAAAATGATCTTCTTGGAAATGATAGTACTGGTGAATTTAATCCATCTATAGAATCTTGTTTTCGCGTACTTCTTGTTCTAATTTGCATTGCACCAAACAGATCACTAGTTGGTTTCAGATTCTCCATTTCTTCTCTAGTGTACATGTCTTTGTTCGCCAATGGTTCTAACCAATTGCTGGGACTGCTAATTTCTTTGTTGGGTAGTGATTCTTCAAACATATGACTGTTTCTCCTCTCCTAAAATGTAATTAATTTTGGAATTGAACATGGGAAGGAATTCCAAAGAGTACATTTGGAATTTCATACGATAATTCAATATAATTAAATCAAATTCTATTGTCAATTACCCGATGTGAAAATGAGTATTTCACCATCCTGTCTCTTTTGATATTGGCTTCTTGTTTTTTGAACCATAAGGCTTCCATCTCTTCCTTCGAAAGCATACTGTAATCCCAACATCTTTGGCTTTTGCATTCACGCTATACACATGAAATTAAAAATAATTAAAATCTAAATAAAGAAGCAAAATTCATCATATACTTTTTAGATTTACATCTGAATGATTGCAGATCCTTCTTCATGGGTCTTCCCCTAGTTGATGACATGAAAAATAAATTAATAACACCTCGCCAATCAAAATTGTAGTCCAAAAACTAATCACTTATGAAATTCATTCGAACAAAACATTTATTAGTATTGTAACCTTAACCTACCTTAGTATCTGCATCTCCATGCCTTGGATTTGAAAATTGCTTATTTTTCGCATCTATGTAATGATCAGTATTATTGTTAGCTCTGACCTGGATCGTGCTTTGCATTAGATGCAAACGCTTCAATTTCATGGTTAGTTCGCGTCTAGCAGCTCGGCCACGGACGATAGCTTGAAGTCTTACTAATCCCTTCAATGCTCGCAAAGCTTTCCTTGCCTATTTTGGTAGTTCAAAATTTCTTCATTAG